>NC_135811.1:46306254-46500121 GCF_964213995.1 Mustelus asterias | reverse complement strand
GGTTCATGCTGTGTCAGTGACTGTGGCTATGTTACCACACTAATAATCCAGAGATCTGAACAATGATCCAATCATGAGTTCAAATTCAATTCAGCAAATTAAATAAAACTGGAATATTAAAAGATAGTGGGGGAGGGGGGGGGATTCTCTGGACCCGCTAGCTCCCAGCGAGAATCGCGATGGCCAGGAGAATCAGGCGCTGGTCACTGAACCCATTCCGATACTTCCAGTCCACCAAGCCGGCCTCGATCAAGTTCCAGTTCCGGGCCAGAGCAGACAGGAACCCGATAAATATTCCAATTCCCTAGTTTACATCCAATTAGCGGGCTTGAAGCCGATTCAATTCCCTCCCGCTATTCACCCGCCTCTCCAGTGGGATCTGCGCTGGGCGGGCTTTGGAACAGTTCCTCATAAGCGCATTGGGCAGAATTTTCCACAGGCAGGAGCTCCCCCAACCTGTCCCCCCAAAGAGTTGGCAGGGAACACATCCCACTAATACCAGCTATAGAAAAGGCAAATAACTGCTGCACTTTAAAAAGGAGGGCAATGAAAGAATCCAGAGTGAGGGTAAGGGGAGATATCACAAGGAGGGCAATGAGGGAATTGCAGAATGGAAACAAGTGAACACTTTGTCAGAGACAGTCCTGACCAACAGTGAAGTCAAAAGGCTGAAGTTAAGACAAGTAGAAATGAAAGCTCAACTTGTGAAACGGTTATGTCCAGCACGATGGAGTCCCCGCGAAGAAGTGCAGAAATTAAAGACTTCAAAAGAACTTAAAGAGGAATCGTTAAAAAGGAAGAAAGCTCTAAAGACATTAAAACAGCAGAATGAAATGACTGACAAATTTGAAATGTTGCAAAAATTTACAAAATGAAGTAAAAAAGGAGAAATTAATGAGACAATGTAGAATAAGCTGAACTCCATGAGCCAGAGAATAAGGGCGGAATTTTCTCGTTCCACCCTCATGAGAATCATAGCGGGCGGGGGCGAACCACGCAAAGGTCTATTGACCTCGGGCGGGATTTTCCGGTCTTGGGGCGAGCACGGCTGGAAAATCCCGCCCTAAGAGTTTGAAGAAAGGAAGCAATGAGAAATTAACTGAAGAGCTAAAAACATTGAAATTGACAGCAGAATCAGCAATTCAAACAGAGAAAGAAACTGAGATTACGTACCAGAACAAGATTGCTGAAATGGACAACCTCACATTTTCCCATGTAATACTCCATCTGTCAATATTTTGCTCACTCTCTTAACCTATCTGAATCCCATTGCATACTTTCTGTATCCTCCTCACAACTTACTTTCCTGCCTATCTTTGTGTCAACAGTAAATTTAGTAACCATATCTTTGGTCCCTTCATCCAAGTCATCAATATAGATTGTAAATAGTTGAGACCCCAGCACTGATCCCTGTGGCACTCCATTAGTTACAGTTTGCCATCCTGAAAAAGACCCATTTATCCTGATTCTTGTTTCCTGTTAGTTAACCAGTCCTCAATCCACGACCAGCCTGTAATTACTCGATCTATCCGTTCCTCCCTTTTTAAACAAGATGCAATGTTAGTGGTCCTCCTGTCCTCTGGCACTATAGCTATAATGTGGAGATGCCGGCGTTGGACTGGGGTAAACACAATGAGAGTTTTAACAACACCAGGTTAAAGTCCAACAGGTTTATTTGGTAGCAAATACCATGGTATTTGCTACCAAATAAACCTGTTGGACTTTAATCTGGTGTTGTGAAAACTCTTACGATAGCTATAACCAAAGAGGATTAGAAAATGACAGTCAGGGCCTTCTTTCTTTAACTGTCTAACATACATTTCATCTGGACGTGGAGGATTTATCCACTTTGAAATATGTTCAATGCCTTAATATTTTGTCACTCACTAAATTAATTTCATCTAATACTTCACACTCCTTTTCTCTGATCGCAGTGCTTATATTGTCCCACTCTTCTGTGAAAACAGGCGCAGTGTTACTAACCATACCCACGCCTTCTGCCTCTCCAGGTTTATCTTTATGATCCCTAAAAGGCCCTATTTTTTCTTTAATTATCCTTTTGCTGTTTATGTATCTGTAGTAACCCAAGGCGACTTGATGTGGCAAGTCACAAACGAAAGGATTTATTGATTGAGAAGAGCCAACAAAGGGTTTACAGCACAACTTTACAGGTCTACTCCGAACAACGCCCGGACTCCAACTTCAGCCTCGAGCCCTGGGGATGCAGGCTCTGGCTCCCGATAGGCCCAGCTTCGCATGTTTGTGTTCCATTGGTTCCAGCCCAATCACGTGGCCCATGAAGGATCGCCCATTAAAGGGGCCACATGACCACAATATTGATGAAAAAGTTTGGAGTTTTTTTATTTTACTTGCCATAATTTTTTCATACCATCTCTTTGCTTTCCTAATTTTCTTTTTAATTTCATCCCGACATTGTTTATATGGTTCTAGGCTTCCTGCACTATTGAACTCTCGGTATCTGTTGTAAGTTTCCCTTTCTCTCTTTGTCTTTTCCTTTAAGCTCTTGACATCCAGGAAGTTCTAGATTTGTTAATCCCACCATTGTTCTTTAAGGGAACGTATCCTTTTTGAATACCTGCCACTGATCTGGCACTGATTTACCTTCACATAGCTGTGTCCAGTCCACATTTCAGCTCAGTAAAATAGCTTTACCCCAGTTGAGAACTTCTTCTCCTGGTCTATCATTGTCCTTTTCCATAACTACCCTAAATCTGACTGAATTATAATCACTTCCAAAGAGCTCCCCAACTGATAGCTTTATGAGATTAATCTGGACAGGTGAAAGGGCAAGTCTAGAATGTTTTGTTAGGCTTGCTCTGAACTGGACATAAAGGTTCTCCGGAATGCCTTTTAAAAATCGGACTCCCTCTGTATCTTTCACAGATAATATTAAGGGGGTTAAAATCCCAACTGTTACTGCCCTGTTGTTTTTTTGTACTTCCCAGAGATTTGCCTGCATATTTGCTCTTCCATCTCCCTCTGTTTGTTTGAGGTCTATAGCACACTCCCCGGTCATATTATTGCCCATTTTTTTGTTCCTCTGTTTAATGGACAGTCGTATTTGATGATTCTTCGGATATACTATCCCTCCTCACAGCCATAATTGTTTCTTTAATTTATATTGTAACTTGCTCCCTTTTTCGCCCCCTTTCTGTCTTGCCTTATTACAACCCCCCCCCCCACGGGGAACCAAACAAAAAACAAATTAACTTTCCCAAACATTTTAAAAATCATTTCAGATTTCCCAAATATTTTGTCCTTACGATTACTGCTTCTGGGTCAAAGTTCATCATAGTCTGGCAATCCTGTTGCCCTGTACTGCAGCCATGACCATCTGCCCTCCCTGTGACCCCGAAGTTGACAGCTGCTGGCAACTTTTATGGTACAGGCTTTATTCAGGTAGAGACTGAAATCAGATAGGATGAAGTGCAGGCCATAATTTGTCAGGTGGTTGGTGTACCTCACAGAGAGCCAGGTTGTAAATATGGAGAGGAATTTTCTCGAAAAGAGCGGTTTTCTCGCCCGTTTTTCCAGCGAGGTAGGTCATGGTAATACACGGCACTTTGTGCAATATAGAGGCCACAATGTGAATCTCGTCTGTGGGAGGGTTGGAAGCCTGTGAGGCCGGCTGCTGAGCTAAAGGGGCGTCATTGCGCAAGCGTCCCGATCTCCCAGTATATTATGTACCCAGTTAGTGGGAGATTATTACCCCCCTCCCCCCCCAAACATCACGCCACTCTGATCATCACCTCCCCCCCCCCCCCCCCTCCACCCCACCGCCATGTTTGAGGCCGCGGCCAATCGACCCCCAGCCAATCGTCCCCCCTGATCACAGCCCCGAACAGTGCCCCCACCCCCCTCCCCGATCGCCACACCCAAACATCATCATGCCTCCCCCACCCCATTTGCGACCCTGGACAATTCCACACCCCTCCCCCCTCCCCCCCCCAACCCCCAGCTGATCGCTCTGAAGAAACTCTCAACATGGGCAGGGTTGGGAGAGTGGGGAGGTGAAAGCCTCACAATCACAAGATAGACCTGATCTGAATGGACACATGCCAAACAAATTTCATCAGAGAATCTTCTCCAGCTGCAGGAATCAATGCTGAAAATCAGGCTCATAAGTTGTTCGCTTCCGCCTGTCACTGCTGATGCTTACAACACTTCTACCTTACAATTCTCATTCTAATCTTCCCAAGTGGCTTTGTAAGTGTACAGTATTTATATAGTGCTGTTCGCAACTTCAGGGTGTGCCTATGCATTTTACCTACTTACCTACTTTTAGACCACACAATAAACTGCAGTGATACTAATCTGTGTCATTGGATTGTGTAACCAATATTGGCCAAGACACTGCAGAGAAACTTCCTGCTGTTTTTTGAATTGGTTCCATGGGATTTTCCACATCCTCCTGCAAAGGCAAATGGGGCCTCGGTTTAATGTCCCTTCCAAAGGAAAGCAACTCCAACAGTGCAGTGTTCCCTCTGTACTGCAATGAAATGTCAGTCTGCATGGTGTCTTCACGTATGTGGGGTGGGACTCAAACACACGGCTTTCTGTCTCAGAGGAAAGAACGTCACCATGAGTCAAGGTCCTCACTCGCAGCTGCCACACCATTGGCCCTTGCTATAATATTCGGATGGGTTCTCTTGGAAGTCAGCGGGTGATCACTGGAAGGACCAAGGAGTGCAATGGAATACAGGAAGGTCAACCTCTTGACAGAAAACTGGCACAAACAGCAGCCATCCCATTTTAGTGTCAAATAAATCTACCTGCACCAATTATAGAACAGAATCATAGAATTCCTATAATGTAGGAGAAGGCCATTCAGCCCATCAAGCCTGCACTGACTCTCCAATAGAGCATCTCACCCAGACCCTATCCCTATACTTATATTTATCCCACCAATGCCCCTATCGCACACATCTTGGGACACTAAGTGGCAATTTAGCACGGCCGATCCTACAACGAGAGGAGTCTGAAATTAACATGGAATTTTGAGGCTACAGGCTGTGTGTCCAAATATAAAATTAGCCGTTCATGTCCCAATGCAAAAATCAAGCTCCTGGAAAGCAGTTTATGCTGCTCAATTATACTAAATGTTCAGTTTAAAGTTTATTTCATTAGTGTCACAAGTAGGCTTACATTAACACTGCAATAGTCACCATACTCCAGCGCTTGTTTGGGTACACCGAGGGAGAATTTAACATGGCCAGTCCACCACGTCTTTCGGACTGTCGGAGGAAACCCATGCAGACATGGGGAGAATGTGCAAACTCCGCACAGACAGTGATCCAAGCCGGGAATCGAACCCGGATCCCTGGTGTTGTGAGGCAGCAGTGCTAACCTCTCACTCAGCGAGACAGTGGCACATAATCCAACCTCAGAAACTGTCAGTACTCAGCCTGGGTTACGTGCCAAGCCTAACTCTAACCACAGCACAAGAATCAGGCTTAAGGACCAGAACCCAAAGTCTAAAGAATTCCCATACAGCAGCTTTTTCCCCAAAAGCTTGTGTAGGATGGATCTGAGACTCAATAAATTTGGCCTTTAAAGAATGTTCCTTTAACAGGGTTGTCTTCAAGAGGTATGTGTATTAGGATCCTGCTTAATTAAGGATGCACACTCTTAATTGCCCCCTGCAGCCATCAAAAGATGTCCATTGTTCTATGGCTGTAACATCAAGAATCAGTTTTTTTCAATGTTTTACATTATCTTACGTTTATACACATCTTTAAAATGAAGTAACTGAGAGGGGGATAGCATTGAGCAAAGGCGAGACTGGACAGATTACAAACTATTTTAGAGACGATAATATTTCTCTCAGGAAAACCACTTCTGCGCTCAGAAAGTGAAACACCATTGCTCCAGAAGTGACAAAATTTTCAAGGAGAAATAATGTTTTGTTTTTAACTGTCCAGTTCTAAGCTGCGTACTGTGGAAAGTGTGACTAACTATCTTTATATCAAGAGACAAATGCCAATATCTCCAGAAAGATTGGAAAGGGAGTAGTGAGTTATGGTACATCCTTGGCAGTGAAATATTCACCTTCCAGCCATCTATTGTCAATCCACTATCTTGTCTCCCATTCACTAGGCATGGGTCCCGCAAAATAATCCTGTTGTCAAAAATGTTTTCACAAATTCCACACAGTATCTTTGCAGGAAGAATTCAGAGTGTGGAGAATCAAACGATCCATTGACAAATGGGTGGCATTGGTGCCACACAATGTATTAAATGGCTTTATCTCTGCTTAATTGTGTGGGATACTCACACCAGCAGCATCAACTTAGAATAGAATCCCCACTGTGCAGAAGTAGGCCATTCGGTCCATTGAGTCTGTACTGACTCTCCAAAAGAGCTTCATACCCAGGACCACCCCACCCCCTCCTCCCCCCCCCACAACCCACCCTATCCTCGTAAACCTGCACATTTCCCATGGCTAACCCACCTAATCTACCCATCTTTTGGACACTAAGGGGCAATTTAGCATGGCCAAACCACCTAATCCGCACATCTTTGGACTGTGAGAGGAAACTGGAGCACCCGGAGGAAACCCACGCAGACGCAGGGAAAATGTGCAAACTCCACACAGACAGTGACCCAAGGCCGGAATCAAACCCGGGTCCCTGGTGCTATGAAGCAGCAGTGCTAACCACTGTGCCACCACACTGCCAACTTATCTGCCATGTGGGTATAAGATGTTGAAAGGTGCAGGTCAGTGATAAATGACTACGCAGCCTCAGGAGTTTAACCACGATCAATGAAAAGGGTCAAATTGGCAGCTCCTAAACAATATTAGTCCGTCAAAAATGCACAACACTAAGGGACACCCAGCTCATCCTTCCAATATGCCTTTCTCCACCTGCTGGACGAGTTCATTAATTTGAACAGAAAACCATTTGTAAATAGCTAACAAGAAAATGAAACATTTACCTTCCTGGAACAAACAGGTTCCATTCCTGCCAGGATTGAGATATATTTACGATGAAGATGGTAGTTATTTTCTCACAGCGAATCAAAAGAAAATTATAAACGTGTTTATAGCAACACTGTAAATAATAGTTCCTACACAAGGCACAAACCCTGACTTTAGTTTAGCACATCAATCTCAACAACAAGAGGCATATTCGAGATTTATTTTAAAATCCATTGCGGGTCACAGGGGGATTTTATCTAGGCTAAACAACTTTAAAATCCCTTTTGGGTAAATGGTAGCAGGACAAAGTTTCTAAAAGACCTTTTCTAAGGGTGTAGCACTGCAAAATGTTCATCTCACTCTCTGAAAGCCACAGTCCAACAGGGTAATGTCAGTGACAGGTCAGTCATGAATAGGGAGCGAGGAATGGTTTGAAACTGCTGCAACTGCAACAGAGACCAATAAATACTGAACTTGTGTGTGTGGGCTTAAACAATAGCACATGACAAATTTGGAAGAGTTAGCGACAGCGATGCCTCCAACCTTGCATTCCAGACTCTGATTAGGCTGCATTATTGTAAGCCCTTTTATCAGAATGGACTGTTACATTAGCTAACTGGCTGGGTATCTACAGGGGACAAAACCCTCCACATTGACAAGTGAACGCTGATGGAAGCAGATTGACAGGCAGGACTAAAACTTCTAAAACTCTGCAAGGAGAATTCCACCTCCCCCCAACAAAAAAAAATTATACATTTAATTGCAGAGCTCAGGAGGAAGCTGGATGCGCCTCTGCCAGGTCTTTGTAAGAACTACCTAAATAGAGGTTTACAGCATTGAAACAGAACCTTCGGCCCAACTTGTCCATGCCGCTCCTTTTCTTTTAACCACTAAGCTAGTCCCAAATAGTTCCAGTCCTCTGCCCCACAATTTTTTCCTTTTCAATTATATATCCAATCCCCTTCTGAAAGTTATTATTGGACCTGCTTCTGCCTGCCTTTCAGACAGTACAATCCGGATCATAACTCTCCACTTCACAAACAATCCCCTCACTCCTCCATTTCTGGGACCAATTATCTTAAATCTGTAAATCCTGGCGTCTATAACTTCACACCTTTTAACTTGAGTTCAGGGGTGGTTTACCTTACCGGAACAAAGCATTATCTGACTGCCCGCCAATTGCAACTCCTTTACACACTACCTACCTTCCTTTGCAGCATTGTACACACGATGAGGTGTCACATTCACAAACTGCAAAGGAACAGAAAGCGAATGCTGGGAAACTCTGCCCTGTGGGTTTGTGTGCTATTATTCCCACGTCCTGCCTCAGGGGAATCAATTCCGACAACTACTTGCCACAATCACATTCCAATCAATATGCTGTAAAACGGATCGAGTAAGAAGATAAACCAATCAGGGGCAGAACAAGTTTCACATTTAAAGGGACAGCACCTTCATTAAAAACATTTGAATATTTTTTTGTTTGAGGGAGGACATCAGCAGATGAGAATGGCAGTGTCTCTTTTTCACATTGGCACCTCATGCTAATAGTGCATTTACACCTTTGCGTTGGGTGTTTATAGGAAGTGAAGAGGCTGTTTAGACAATGCCCCTTACGAACTGACACTGAACACCCTCGATACACATGTGCAAAGTATCAGTGAGATTAAGTGCACAGTAATTAATCAGTAACTGGTTCATAACAGGTAAACTTCATCAAAGCATATGAAAACAATGCTTGTATGGATACACAGTAGTTAGCACTGCTGCCTCACAGTTACTTGGGTAACTGTGCAGAATTCTCCCCGTGTCTGAGTCGATTTCCTCTCACTGTCCAAAGATGTGTGTGTTAGGTGGATTGGCCATGCTAAATTGCCCCTTGGTGTCAGGGGGTTTAGTGGGATAAATGTGAGGGGTTACGGGGATAGGGCCTGGGTATTTTATTTTTAGTTTTATTTATCAGTGTCACAAGTAGGCTGAATTTAAAACTGCAATGAAGATACTGTGAAAATTCCCTAGTCACCACAATCCGGCGCTTGTTCGGGTACACTGAGGGAGAATTTAGCATGCCCAGTGCACCTAACCAGCACGTCTTTCGGGTGGGATTGTATTCAGTGCAGGCTCGATGCACTATAGGAATTCTATGATTACAAACATCTTCTGCAAATGCCATGAAAGTTGAGGAACAACAGACATTCACTAACTCATTCTGTAAAAGTTACAACTTTTCTTCAAGTGCTGTTTATTTCTACATCCATTATCCCTTTCTATAGTACAATATTCTACCCTCCCCTCCGTACCCTACACATGCAAAAAACATTCCGCTTTGCATTGCTCCTGGAGTTAACGAGATAAAATGTGGTGAGGTGGGAGTGCGGGCAATAATTACATCGTACACTTTTCACACATCCTTGAAAATACTGCAAAGTCATTTCAAGTAATATTGCGGGTTAGATAAGAATAGCAGGCGGAAGATCTGCACTTGTAGTTAAAAGTATTATTGACAGTTACAAAATACTATAACCCTTCAGTTGTGCTATTGCTAAAGTAGTAAGTGATGCTCAAAGAGAGGCAGAAGAATGCTGTCTGAACACAAATTTAAAATTATTGGTGTTAAAAGCACATTGCCGGTGGTGAAGTCTCTGGAACATTGCATAATGTTCAAACAACGTTGGACAATTGGTATTAGGTGGTGTGATGTTGAACATTGTAGGTTTGCAATTCTTTGACCGCTCAACATTGATTAATCAGAAGCCCAAGGAATTGTGCTTCTTTAATTATAAAAAAGGAAGGTGTAGAAATCATGCACAGCAGTGTAGTTTGATATATTTTGTATCTTAGCACCCTGCTTTCTCACCATCAGCACAACAAGCAAGCAACAGGTCCAGAATCTGAGAACAATACAGAAATCCATCTCGCGCCACCTTATTTATCCACAGTCCATTCAGCCTCAGCATGCAAGAGCCTTTCTCTTACCTTCCATTTCACACAAAGTGCTCCTGTGTCCCTCTCTCCAGGGCTGACTGCCCTGCTCTTGCTCTTTACAGACGGTCTAGTACAGCCTGAGCTGCAGCCATTGTACTACTACAGTGAGTGAAAGTTCAGTGGCAGATTCAGCATGTGAAATACCAGGCTAACCTCAGATAAGCTGTGAAGCAGAGTTCCCTGGGCTGTGTCAGAACTTTGGAATGTCTGAGTTAACTCCACTTGCGAGGGGCTTTGAATAGTGATCTGCGCTGGTCTGCCTCTGCTTTATTCACATCGCACTCACTCCCAGTGCTCTGCCAGCAGTTGCACACAAGGTGCCTTTTTTACACCCTGCTCCCCCTGTCCAGTGAAAAAATGTCTGATATCTCAAGAAAACAATGCCTCAATTCAAGACTTTCCCTCAGAAGTGCAACATTGCAACCTCTACTCTGCTTAGGGTTGCCAACCATTCTCTCCTGACAGAAAGGCTTTTAGTTTAGGGGGGAAATAGGGGGGTGGAGGGGGAGAGAGAAGTCTTGTGAATTAGGAAACAATTCGCTCAATTCCACACTTTTCTTTTACTGGCACTCGCAAAGAAAAACAGAATTTAAATGAGCTTAGCTTTTGCAGTCAGGTTTACACAGCTTCACGGCATCAAGTACATTTTTTACTGCCTTTAGCTGAAGAATGAGATCTGTTCGGCCAGGACAAGAGTTTTATTGTCAGTCGCTTTGGATGTTGTCCCCTGTAAATCTGTGCTCAGCAGAAAGATATCAGAAATTCTGCACCTGTATTTGAAGTGGGGAGAAGCTCCTCTCTACTTGCAGATTCTTTCGCAGCTCCCCACTGTATCAATGCCAACATTGTTTTTTGTCAGGAATGTTGCATACACTCTGTTTTCACGATGAATCCATCAAAGATAATCGCTTCAGAAAAAAAAAATGTGTTGTGTCTGGTCTCAGCTTTAAAATAAATTAGAACAAATTATTTCAGTGAGTAGCCGTTTTCAGATGCATCCATTTTGTGCAGAAATTAAACTGCCCCATTAGCAAATGTGTTATGGGTCAATTGACCTCTAAAGCTGAATTGAGGAAAAATATAGAAATTGCTGGAAAATAAAGCTTATTTATTAGCGTCACAAGTTACTTTAACACTGCAATAAAGTTACTGTGAAAATCCCCTAGCCGTCACACTCCGGCGCCTGTTCGGGTACACTGAAGGAGAATTTAGCATGGTCAACGCACCTAACCAGCACGTCTTTCGGACTGTGGGAGGAAACTGGAGCACTCAGAGGAAACCCACGCAGACACGGGGAGAACGTGCAGATTCCACACAGACGTTGACCAAAGCTGGGAATTGAACCCAGCTCCCTGGCGCTGTGTGGCAGCAGTGCTAACCACTGTGCCACCGTGCCGCCCTAAAGCACCAGATATCATTAACACTGCTAACCTGGGAAACAAAAATAAATAAATCAGATAATTAACATCGAGATTGACAATGCCTGAGATTACGGGAATAATATTTTGATATCAGGAGTAGGGTAATCTGTAATCCTCAGCATTTAATCTTTGAGTGCGGCATTAAATCGGTAAGTGTGCAAAAGAGGGTAGGAGTTGCTTAGTAGGCAAGATTGAACAGAGTGTGATTATTAGAGCAGGGTTGTTGCACTTTGAAGGTTTCAAGAAGCTGTCGTGAGCACAGACTAACCCACAAGTCTGAAGGAAGTATGATCGTATCATCTCTGAGTAATCCATCAGGTTGAAGTGAATCTAATTTACATGGTGACATCAGAATTGGCTTGTCCATAGTGAAACATAACTCACTGCATGGTATCAACACCGGGAAATCAGGAAAAGGAAGTTGCCAATGACTGAGTAAGACACAGATTAGCAATTCAATTCAACAAGAGTCATTGGGAAGTGACTTGGTGCTGCAATCCTGTCCAATAATGAGTGGAAATGGCAGGTTACACTATATTTCCCTAACTCTCGTATTTCCCATTCTTATTTCCACTAAATTAATTACATTGCCTTTGGTTTCTTGGATTGCCTCGTTGTTAGACATGATCTTATCCTCGTATCCCAGATATATGAAGCCTTAGTTAGTTACCATTCATTCTTATTATATTCTGGGCATCATTGACTAGGCCAGCATTTATTACCCATCTCTAATTGCCCCAGAGAAAGTGGTGGTGAGCTGCCTTGTGGTGCAGGTACATCCACAGTGCCACTGGAGAGAGAGTCCCAGGGTTTTGACCCAGCGACAGTGAAGGAACGGCGATATATTTCCAAGTCAGGATGGTGTGTGAGTTGGAGAGGAATTTATAGGTGGTGGTGTTCCCAGATATCTGCTGCCCTTGTCATAGAATCATAGGATCCCTACAGTGCAGAAGGAGGCCATTTGGCCCATCAAGTCTGCACCGACCACTATCCCACCCAGGGCCTATTCCCGCAACCCCACATATTTACCTTGCTAATCCCCTTGACATTAGGGTCAAGTTAGCATGGCCAATCAACCTAACCCGCACATCTTTGGATCCTTTCAGATGGCAGAGGTCAAGGATTTCAAAGGTACAGTTGGTGAGTTCCTGCGATGCATCTTGCCGATGGTACACACGGTTGCCACTGTGCGTCAGTGGTGGAGAGTATGAGAGCGGAATCTTACTACCATTCACGCCAGCAGGATTTTCCCATCCTGCTGCAGTGAACAGAGATTTGGCTAACCGCCAAATTCTCCGACCTTGCTGCAGCGGGAGCGTGGCGTGAACGGCAGGTAAGATCGTGCCCTCAATGTTTTTTGGTGGGTGGAGTGCCACCATCAAACTGGTGTCAAGCCTCTTGAGTGGTGTTGGAGCTACACTCATCCAGACAGCTCCTGACACTGATGCTTATTAGCTGCTGTATATACCCACAGCTTTCTAACAACTTACATTTATATAGTGCCTTTAACGTAGAAAAACATCCCAAGACACTTCACGGGGCATGATCAGACAAATACTGATGCAGAGCCAAAGGAAACATGGCTATAAGATAGGTTAAAGGGATAGGTTTATGGGGAGTTCTGAAGAGAGGGAGGTGGTTTAGTGGAGGAATTCCAAAACTGAGGGATTAAGCGGCTTCACGCGTGGGTGCCAATGGTGGGGTAAAGGAACTGGAAGACACACTATAGACTAGAGTTGAAAGAGTACAGAATTCTTGGAGGTTGTAAGGCTTGAAGAGGTAGCAGAGTTTGGAAAGCGTGAGGCTGCAGATGGGATTGAATATGAGGATCAGCTTCCATAAAATCAAGGTGTTGGTGGACCCGGGCCAGTGGAGATCAATGAGCACGGAGGTGATTGCTGCTGATTCGATTGTTTTGGGTGAAATTTCGAAACAGTCTGTACTCAGGAGAGATGTACGCACTCTGTAGCCTATCTTGTAAATAGTGTTAATAAATTAGTTTGAATTAACCTACCTGAGTCAGACCATAGTTACTCATGATGAGGGAAACCTTCCCAGTATCGATTGGGCCATGAGACCAACATGTTGAACATGTGGCGGCACGGTGGCACAGTGGTTAGCGCTGCTGCCTCACAGTGCCAGGGACCTGGGTTCAATTCCCAGCTTGAGTCACTGTCTGTACGGAGTCTGCACGTTCTTCCCGTGTCTGTGTGTGTTTCCTCTGGGCACTCCAGTTTCCTCCCACACTCCAAAAGACGTGCTGGTTAGGTGCATTGACCATGCTAAATTCTCCCTCAGTGTATCCGAACAGGCGCCGGAATGTGGCGACTGGGGGATTTTCACAGTAACTTCATTGCAGTGTTAATGTAAGGCTACTTGTGTCACTAATAAAAAAATCTTTAAATATATGGTAGTGATTGTGGCGACACCACTCTAACAATAATTCAGTGGCATCGGCAGAACACCCACAGCGACAAAATGGAAGAAGACCTGTTAATAACAAGAATCTGAAAACTTGCCAATGAAGGAAGTGCACAGATTCAGTTAGTGATGTCTGCACCAGGTGAGCAGTCACCGTCCCTTCCACAGCCACTTGAAAAGCTTGAGGGTCCACAGAGAAGCCAATGCTGGGAGTTGTAGGAGAAACACTTGCTATGGTACTGAACAGCACTGTGTTTGCATGCCAAAGAGCAGAAACTCCAGGTGAGTTCATTCCTCTGTACCATAGGAACTGTCACTGATGATGTTCACTTGAGACAAGAGGGAGGGAGAGACATCCGCAAACTTCAAGACTATCCTAAAAGTCTTCAACACACATTCTAGTCTGAAACAAAACCTCAGGATTGAGTGAATATGATTGAATTAGTGATCCCAGGGGAATGCATCAAGTTGTTTCTTCCCGATCTGTATCACAAAGCTAGTTCTTGCGGGTAAGGTGCATTGAAAGATGAAATTATTTACAACCGCATTGTTATCGGAGCCTGCAATGAAAAGCTGTTGGATTTGTTACTGACGAATGATAATCTGGCCCTCAATGAAACGTAGGAGACCAGGAACGTTTCCAGTTCCCAGGACCAGCATGTGTGCAGGAAATGTCTCCAGCTGCAGTTCCTGGAAGCCCGAGTTTCAGAGCTGGAGCGGCGTCTGGGGACACTGTGGAGTGTCCGCGAGGCGGAGAGTATGATGGATAGCACGTATAGACAGGCGGTCACACCGCAGGCTCAGACTCCACAGACAGAAAGGGAATGGGTAAACACCAGGCAGAGCAAGAGGGCGAGGCAGACAGTGCAGGAATCTCCTGTGTCTGTTACCTGCAACACAGGTATACCATTTTGTATATGAGGAATGGCATAACAGCAGCAGCCAAATTTGTAGCACCATGGTTGGCTCTGCTGCAGAGGGGAGGAGTAAAAAATGTGGGAATTCAACAGTTATAGGAGATTCAATTGTAAGGGAATAGACAGGCGTTCCTGTGGCCACAAACGAGACTCCAGGATGGTATGTTGCCTCCCTGGTGTTAGGATCCAAGGATGTTTCGGAGAGGCTGCAGGACAGTCTGAAGGGGGAGGGTGAACAGCCAGTTGTACCTTGGTACAAACGACATAGGTTAAAAAAAGGAATCAGGTCCTAAAAGCAGAATATGAGGAGCTAGGAAGCAAGTTGAAAAATAGGACCTCAATGGTAGCTAACTCAGGATTACTACCTGTACCATATACTAGTCAGAGTAGAATCAGAGGATATATAGGATGAATACATGGCTGAAAAGATGGTGTGAGGAGAAGGATTTCAGATTCTGAGGGCTTTGGTACCGGTTCTGGGGGAGGTGGGACCTTCACAAATTGGACAAGTTACACCTGGGCACAACCGGGACTGATGCCAGGGTAGGGATACGTTCCATAGTGGTTGGGGAGGGTTTAAACTAATTTGGCAGGGGGATGGGAAGGATTCAGAGCAGGGGGAATCAAGAACAAGAGAAAAAGACAGCAAGAAGAATAAGAAACGTCATAGGCAGAAAAATCAAGGGCTAGAATCAGATAAGGACACAGTAAAAAAAAATAGTAGGAATGGGGCAAGGAATGTTGAAATGACTAGCTTGCTTGCTGAACTTACTGTTTCTCTTCAGAGGTCAAATGGTTTTCTGGACCGATACCCTGAGGAACCAATAAGGGATTAGACCATCTCAAACTGGGTATTGTGCAACAAGAAAGGATTAGTTGGCAATCTAGTTTTGAGAAAACCTTTGGGGATGAGTGATCATAATATCTCAGAATTCTTTATGAAGGTGGATAGTGAGTGATGCGCGTTATCATACACGAGGCTTGATGCTCAGGAAATAAAGGATTTTATTTGCTGTAATAAAGCAGCTAACAATTATATACACGATCCCAGACTGAGGGGTCCCAGCCAGAGCAGGGACCTTTATACCTCTCCCAGGAGGCGGAGCCCGACTGGGATGTACCACAACACTACAATACAAAGGTGTAACAACCCCACCCTAACCCCAACAGCAACAAGTAGCACAACCCATCCCTAACCCAACAGCAACATATGTACATACTTGTAGTACTGGCCAGACCCTGGCTCAGTACTATCCAGTGGGAACCAACGATGGTTCACCACAGTGAGGTAGTTGATTCTGAAACCAGGGTCCTGAATCTCAATAAAGCTAACTATGATGGTATGAGGCATGAGTGGGCTATGATGCACTGGGAGATATTACTGAAAGGAAGGAAAGTGGACAGGCAATGGCAGGCATTTAAGGAACAAATAGGTGAATTCTAAAAGTTGTTTATTTCTATTTGGCGCAAGAGTGGAAAGGAAACTGTGGCCAAACCATGGCTTATAAGGGAAATTAGAGAGAGTATTAGATTCAAAGAAGAAGCATACAAATTGTCAAGAAAAAACAATAGACCCGAGGATTGGGAATTGTTTAAAATTCTGCAAAGGCAAACCTAGGGATTGATTAAGAAGGGGAAAATAGAGTATTAAAATAAGATAGGGGAAACATAAAAACTGCCTGTAAAGTTTCTATAGGTAGTAAAGAGAAAACAAATGTAGGTTCTTTACTGCCAGAAATGGTGAAATTCATAACGGGGAACAAAGAAATGGCTGAAGAAACAAATTCATACGTTTCTTCTATCTTCACGAAGGAAAACATGAATAATGTACTGGAAATTCTGAAAAACACAAGTTTTATCAGTAATAGTCGAGAAATATTACTCGACTATTTTTTGTCGAGTAATTTTGGGGAAATTAATGGGATTGAAGATGGCTAAATCTCCAGGGCCTACTCTTCATCCCAGAGTACTTAAGAGAGTGGCCCTGGAAATAGTAGATCCATTGGTGGTCATTTTCCAAAATTCTTTGGACTCTAGAATGTTTCCTACAGATTGGAGGGTAGCTAATGTAAGCCCGCTATTCAAAAAGGGAAGTAGAATAAAAACAGGGAATTATAGTCCAATGAGCCTATTGTCGGTATTAGGGAAGTTGCTCGAGTCTATTATCATTTTAAGGCACAACATTTGGAGAACAATGGCATAATCAGACAAAGTCAGCATGGATTTACAAAAGGGAAATCGTGCTTGACAAATTTATTGGAATTTTTTGAAGTTGTAATTAGCAGAGTTGACCTGGGAGAACAAGTGGATGTGGTTTATTTAGACTTTCAGAAAGCTTTCGACAAGATCTCACATAGCAGACTACTATGTAAAGTTAAAGCGCATGGGATTGCGGGTAGTGTCTTGAGATGGATAGAAAGCTAGTTAGCAGAAATGAAACAAAGAGTTGGAATAAATGGGTCTTTTTCCAATTGACAGGCAGTGACTAGTAGGGTACCACAGGAATCTGTGCTAGGACCCCAACTGTTCACATTATATATCAATTATTTGAATGGGGGAACTATATATATTATCTCCAAATTTGCAAATGATACAAAGTTGGGTGGGAGTGTGAACTGTGAAGAGGATGCAGAGATACTTCAGCATGATTTGCATAGGCTGAGTGAGTGGGTATATGCATGGCAGATGCAGTATATTGTGGATAAATGTGAGGTTATCCACTTTGGCAGCAACAATAGGAAGGCAGATTGAATTTAAATGGGTGTAAATTGAGAGAGATTGATACTCAGCAAAACCTTGGTGTCCTCATCAGCTGCTGAAAGTAAGCATAGAATCCCTAGTGCAGAAGGAGACCATTCGGTCCATCGATCCTGCACCACCAGGGCCCTATCTCCGCAACTCCACGTATTTACCTTTCTAATCCCCCTGACACTGAGGGGCAATTTAGCATGGCCAATACACCAAACCCGCACATCGCTGGACTGTGGAAGGAAACAAGAGCACCCGGAAGAAACGCACGCAATCACGAGGAGTAACGTGTAAACTCTGCACGGACAGTGACCCAAGCCAGGAATCGAACCCGGGTCCCCGACGCTGTGAGGCAGCAGTGCTAACCACTGTGCCACCATGCCACCCACTCAAATGTTTAAACTGTATAAGGATCATTTGAACTCAAAACATGAACTCTGCTTCTCTCCACAGAAGTTGGTAGACTTGCTGAGTTGATCCAGCATTTTTTTAAAATATATTCCTTCCTGTCCTTTGCCTGGGACGCTTGTCTTACCTTGCATGCAGTTTGCAAAGAATTGTTTTGTAGCTTCTGACTGTTAAAAAGAAAGGAAACCATTTTACACTAACATTTCTCTCAACCTATTTTAAATAATTAACTTGAGATAAATGATCCAAGTATAATTTTGGTCAAAGGTGGAATCTCAAGAGCCAATGGGCTTCCCATTCACTCTTATTATATCAAACAAAATCCTCAATTCATACAGCAAAGCACCTGAATATCAAATACGGATCCAAGCAGACAATGATGTGATTATTACTCCCCATCAAGCTAATTGAAGTGTATCCACTTCACTGAAAGAAGATGACGATATTCAAGAATTCCAATCACTTCACCACATCAGCTTTGGCTCTGCATTCTCGCTATTTTTGATTAGATTCACTTGTCAAGTGCAAATTGGCTCTTTCCATCATTTCTCTCCCTCGAAAATTCCGATTCAGATGTCACCCTCAGTGTCCCCTCGTTAATTCGATTTAGTTTATCTGGTTGGCCAAAAAGATTGATATCAGTGAAACAGCCACGTCAGTATCGCCGGCTTCAATTAAAATAAAAAGTTAGGTCTGTAATTGTCATTTGAAAAGATATAAAGAAAAGGTCTTTCAGTGGAGAGAGCTGTCTCGAGCCACTGCAAGAGAGAGTCCAGCTGACAAAGAACGTTAAAGTCTGGCACTCTGCTGCTGTTTCCATCCGAAGCAATCAAAAGGTTAATTTTAAAAGGGATTTATTGAAGAATCTGGTTGATATATTATTGTCTGCTAAACGGTGTGTGGAGTACTCCTATGAGTGGCATTGGCTTTGAGAGATGGGGTGCTTGGGGTGCTGAACATTGCTATTTCACTTTGGCATTTTCAGCAAAATTAATTATTCTGTACACCCACACACATTCTTGAGTAATTCATTTATGCAGATAAAAGCTTTTCATCTCCGTTTCCAAGCGACAAATATTCTATTTTGCATTATACCAGCAGACCGTGCCAGAAAATGTTCTTTTCTTGACAATTTTTACTCATGGCAAAATAGGCAATGTCTGTAACAGGAAAGCAGAAAAGTATTACATTTCTCTCTCTAAAGATCTATGGGCATTGCTTCTGGAGAACAGAAACGAATGAATAAGCATTTTATCGAAGTTTCTCGAAAAATAAACTGTAAATTACCCGTGAGAGAAATGAGGAAAGTTAATACTAATGTGAAGGATGCATAAATAATTCAGACTTTTCAGAATGTTTGGTCTTTTGGCAGCATACGGTTTCACTGCTGGCTGGTTCTGTTTAAACAGGACACCAGTGTGCTGACTTTCTGAGTTCCCGGTGTCATTTCTGAAGCTGCTGTACACTAATCATTAGGGATTGATAACCATTATTATTCAACAACTCCGTTGTCGTTGTATCTTGCATCTATCAGGATAGTAGAAGGCAAACTGGATGGACTTTTGTCCTTTGTTCTCCAGCAATTCCTTTGAGAGTGGAGATGATTTTCTGAGCTGTGGGAAACTTAGAGGGAAATCAAGCTTTCCATCCGCCCAAGTTAACAGGCAGGAAATTGTGAGCAGTAGCCCCATGATTTCCCATTACAAAGTGCCCGTGGGGGAGGCTTCTCGCCAACATCTCACTCTCAGAAAATTACTCTGTTCAACTTTCATCAATTGGTAGCTGTTAGCTGCCAGTCATTGGCACAAGGATTTTAGCACAGAATCAAGACTATTTCTGTGCACTGCTGTGCTCTATTGTCAGAAGTGTCAGCGTATTAACTTGGAGCCTTGACTTCTTGTTGCAGTGGTTCAGGTAGATATTAAATAGCCATTGGCACACATTGAAAAGCAGGTAGGTGTCTCCACTTTTAGCTGGTTCTACAGCTCTTCATTCTGTACCTTGTAGCATGCCACTTCCTCCTGGAATATCAAACATTACTGAGTCTTCACCACCAACTGGTTCCTTAGTTTGTTCGGAGTGACATTAAATTAATTTTGCTTCTCTTCATAATATTCCAGGGGAACAAACTTTGACCTGTGGGATCCTTGGAGCTTTTGAAGGTCCTTCAATGGGTTTTCCTTTACTTTGCAAAGCTCAATTCCTTCATTTTGAGTTTTCTTGTAATTCAACAGAGTCTCCTCGACTTTGTACTGCTGTTCAAGTCAGCCTTCGTTTCATTATGCTGCTGAAGGGCTATGTGCTCCTTTTGTATTTGACCTTGAAGGATCAAATTCTGTTCTTTCATGTTTATTTTCTTGTTGACTTCTTGCCAATTTGCACTGTACTTTTGTGCATTGCTTTATCTCTACTGATAGTTCCAATGCAGCTCTTTTAGAAGTATATTCAATATCTTTTTTAACTGTTCTTATTTTGCCAGGGCCACCTATTGATTCTGCAAAGAATCTTTCAGTGCAGCAACTTCTAAGAGTGGCTTTTCTGCCTGTCCGTGTGCCTGGCTGGACTTCTGGTTGAGTTCCTCCAACTCAAGAACAAAGAACAAAGAGCAAAGAAAATTACAGCACAGGAACAGGTCCTTTGGCCCTCCAAGCCTGCACCAACTATGCTGCCCAACTGAACTAAAACCCTCTACCCTTCTGGGGACTGTATCCCTCTATTCCCATCCTATTCATGTATTTGTCAAGAAGCCCCTTAAAAGTCACTATCGTATCTGCTTCCACTACTTCCCCCGGCAGCAAGTTCCAGGCACCCACGACCCTCTGTGTAAAAAAACTTGCTTCGTACATCTCCTTTAAACTCAGCCTTGAAGGAACATTTTCCTGTGGATATAGCTTCATTTTCTTTTTGCAAGTCTTGTTTCTTTTGGGTTACATCAGATAGCTTTCCTTCATTCACAGCAAACTGCCCACTGTCACCTGCTGTTGCAGTTTGGACCATGTGTCCACATTTTCAAAAAGCTCTCTCTTTAAGCCTTGCATCTGTTTCTCAACCTCATCTTTCCTTTACACTGAACTCTTCAGCTAATGTACTTCATTGCACTGATATGATATGTGACCATTTTGATTCCTCAAAGCCAGTCCACCACACACAGCAATAGCTTTTATTTATATCAGACCTTGAACATATTAAGATATCCCAAGGTGCTTTGCGGCCACATCAGGAGATTAAGGCATATGACCAAAACCTTGGACCTTAAGTGGATCTTGCAAGAACAAAGAAAGGTAGAGTAATGGAGAGGTTTAAGGAGAAAATTCTCGGCAACGGAAGGAATGGCAGCCAATGGTGGAACAAGTAAAATCGGGGTTGCAAAATGGGATTGGAGTTCTCAAAGGTTTGTGGAGCTGTTGGAGATTACAGAGATAGAGAGGCATGAGGCTGTGAATGGATTTGAAAGCAAGGATGGGAACTGAAAGATCGAGGCGTTACCAGACCAGGAGATAATGCAGGTCAATGAGCTCTGTGCTGATGAATGAACAGTATCCAGTGCAAGTCAGGAATATGGACAGTGGGGTTTTTGATGAGCTCAAGTACATGCAGGGTGGAGATGAAAGCATTGGAATAGCCAAATGTAGAAGTAATCAGGATGAGAATTTCCGCAACAGATGAGCTGAGGCAACGCGGAGTCGAACAATGTAACAAAGCTGGAAGTAGGCAGCCGCGTGAAGTGGATCCCTTGGGACCTTATCTCAAGGTTAAATACAATGCCAAAGTTGCAAACAGTCTCATTCAGTTGCCAGAAAGAAGGATAGAGTTTGTGAGCAGGAAACCGAATGTGTGGAGAGGATAGAAGACAATGGCTTTAGTGTTCCCAATATTGATCTGGAGGAAATGTCTACCCCTCTCGTACAGACAAGCAAAGACATACAAATCAAAGACAAGTCAAAAATGCTAAGCTTGATCTGTGTATCATCAGCATACATCAGGAATCTGGCATTGTATTTGGAGTGATGTCGCTAAGGGACAGCATGCAGATAAGAAATGGGAGGGTGCCAAAGTTACATCCTTGGGGAACACCAGAGGTAACTGTGCCACAGTGGGAAGAGAAGCCATTGTTGGTGTCTTTTCTCAATACAAGTGGATAGATGGAATGGAACCAAGCAAGGGAAGTTGCACCCAGTCGGTGATAGAGGAGATCCATTCAAGAGAATGGTGTATCAACCTTGTCAAGAACTGCAGACTGGTCAGGAAGGATGATGAGGGATCGTTTACCACAGTCACATAGGATGCCATTTGTGACTCTGGTAAGAGTCATTTCAATATGTTGACAAGGACAGAATCATGTTTCAAGGGATTCTAATATGAAATCATGGGGAAAGATAGGCTTATTTGGGAGGCCACAATATATTCAAGGACTTGGGAGAGGAAAGGCAGGTTGGGGTGAGAGTTTGTAATGACAGAGGAGTCAGAGGTGGATTTTTTTGAAGAGAGGAGTGGTGATGGCAGATTTGAAGGGAGGGGTGAAAGAGCCTGAAGAGGGGAAATAATTATCAGCTATCATGGGGGTCAGGGAGGGAAGTTAGGTGGTCAGCAGTTTGGTGGAAATTGGGTAATGCAGTAGGGTAAAGTGAACTCAGAGAGGGCATGAGGGAAGATGGGAGAGAAGCAAATGAAAGATGCAGAACTAGGACAGAGAAGCTGCAGGGCAAATCTCAAAGCAAGATTAAATCATCACTCTTCACCTAATAGAAAGTAACCACAGCAACAAATGAAGCTCAACACTAACCAGCACGGAGCAATTTGTTTGATCAGTATCCTCATCATTTGACTTGGTATCAGATGCACTGCAATATGGATTATCTAAATGACACAACAAATCGCAAAGTAAACTTCAAAAGCAACTCCTTCTTTCATGGCCTCTCTTATTGCGCCATGAGTCACTACCATCTTCAAGTCACACATCATTCTGACTTGGGCCTATATTGTTGCCTTTTGATTATCAATGCATCAGCATTCTGGGATTCCCTACCGAAAACCATCAGTACGAGGACCGCAGGCATCCTAGGATGTTCACCACCACCACCTTCTCAGGCCAACTAAGGATGGGTAATAAAATCTTACCTACATTGCCCAAGACAATTCTTTACAGAAATGTAGTGTGGGGATGTAATATGGGGATTAGGTTAAAAGTAACCACACTGTACAGACACATAACCTAACCAAGGTCTTCAGTCTTTTGTCAGTGAATGTGTTGACTGTGGGGCTTTGTGAGATCCTCACACATTTTTGTACAGAGTTCAAGGTCTTGTTCAACAAATTACTCAATGATTGCTGCAGCAGGAGTTTTCTTTCTTTGTTTAATTACAGCTCTTCTTTCTTCCTATCTCCCCACTGGCCAGTAATTACAGTATCCCTGTTCCTTGAATTACCTAACAAGAAATTTCCCTTTGAAGAAGTCAAGAAAGCAACACATTCCCAGGTGAACAGAGGACTGTGTAGTTTAGGAGCAACACAGTGGCACAGTGGTTAGCATTGCTGGCTTACAGCACCAGGGACCTACATTCGATTCCCAGCTTGGGTCACTGTCTGTGCAGATTTTTCACAGTCTCCCTGTGTCTGCATGGGTTTCCTCCGGGTGCTCTGGTTTCCTCCCACAGTCCAAAAGATGTGCTAGTTAGGTGCATTGGGCATGCTAAATTCTCCCTCAGTGTACCTGAACAGGTACCGGAGTGTGGCGACTCGAGGATTTTCACAGTAACTTCATTGCAGTGTCAATGCAAGCCTACTTGTGACACTAATAAATAACTTTAAACTGATGAATCTTTTGTTCCCTCTTTACCTCCACTGAATTAAGAGATCAAATATAGAACTAGCATTTTCATTCTTTTTATTCATTCAAGGGACATGGGCGTTGCTGGCTTAACCAGCATTTATTGCCCATTCCTAATTGCCCTCGAGAAGATGGTGATGAGTTGCCTTCTTGGACTAATGTAGTCCCTGTGATGCAAGTACACCCACAGTGCTGTTAGGAAGGGAGTTCTAGGATTTTGACCCAGCGACAGTGAAGGAACGGCAATATATTTCCAAATTAGGTTGATGAGTGATTTGGAGGAAAACTTCTTGGTGGTGGTGTTCCCCCACGTGTCTGCTGCCCTTGTCCTTCTAGATGGCAGTGATCATGAGTTAGGCTTTCATATCCTCAACTGCTTATAAAACCATAAGACATAGGAGCAGAATTAGGCCACTCGGCCCATCGAGTCTGCTCCGCCATTCAATCATGGCTGATATTTTTCTCATCCGCATTCTCCTGCCTTTTCCCTATAACCCCGATCCCCTTATTAATCAGGAACCTATTTATCTTTGTCTTAAAGACACAGAATGACCTGGCCTCCACAGCCTTCTGCATCAGTGGATTATTTTTAATAGACAGCAACTGTTTATAATGTTAGCACAGAGAGCAACTAATTTGTACACAGCAAAGGCCCACAAACAGCAATGAGATGAATAACCAACTAATTAAATGTTTTAGTGATGTTGATTGTGGGTAACTATTAGCCAGGCTAACTGCCCTGCTCTGAATACTGCTATTGAATCTAAAACTTTCAACTTAGCACAGAGGCCTTTGGCTTATTGTCTAATCTGTAGCAGCATGGAATTCTCTCCGTATCGCACTGAAGTGTCAATCTAGATCGTATTCGGAGGTTTCCAGAGTAGGATTTAACACCACACACCCACCTCACTCTTCACAGGCAAATCTACTACCACTGAGCTAAGCCTGACATACTCTCACAGCAATGAAAGCACTAACCTACTGTTCCCTCAGAATACCGTTATCAAAGATACATTGATAAAATCAGAAATTCTATGAAGCTACCAGCTTTTCACTGGTAAAGTGGCTGGAGTTCTTTGGGCTGATTCCTCAATTAATCTCCACATAGAAAGGAGTAATGAGCAAGTTGATTTATCTAATCCGACACAATTTTTAAAAAAGTCCTTGGCACAATTCCAGACTGTTCTGGATTATTTTTCTGCTCCTAGCTGTTCTCAGCTTTTCACGCTGTCTTATATTTTGGTCCCTCTCTCTTCACCTTCAAAGAACAAAGAAAATTACAGCACAGGAACAGGCCCTTCAGCCCTCCAAGCCTGCACCAACTATGCTGCCCAACTGAACTAAAACCCCCTACCCTTCCGGGGACCATATCCCTCTATTCCCATCCTATTCATGTATTTGTCAAGGCACCCCTTAAAAGTCACTATCATATCTGCTTCTACTACCTCTCCCGGCAGCGAGTTCCAGGCACCCACCACTCTCTGTGTAAAAAAACATGCCTCGTACTTCTCCTTTAAACCTTGCCCCTCGCATCTTAATCCTATGCCCCCTAGTAATTGACTCTTCCACCCTGGGAAAAAGCTTCCGACGATCCATTCTGCCAATGCCCCTCATAATCTTGTAGACTTCTATCAGGTCGCCCCTCAACTTCTGTTGTTCCAGTGAGAATTAACCAAGTTTCTCCAACCTCAGTCTCTCAACTCCCTAGTCACTCTCAATCACGCTCAAGCCCTGATTTCACTCAGGATGCAATGTCAAAAGGGAACTCCTGTGGTGAGTTGAATGTGAGGCCAGGGTCCACTTTAATTTTGGGGCATTATTTGTTTATGGCAGGTTTCTCATTTTGCAGAATGCAGTGGGAGCAGGGTCGTACCAAGAGTCCAGTGCTACGGAGAAAGGAACAAACTCCAGCACGATCTTTCGCAAATAGTCCTGTTCGTTCAGGCCTTGAAGAAATCCTCCTCAAAAATAATTAATTTTGGCCTCCTCTGGTCATTCTGCTGTCTCCCATCAGGTTTTGCCGACAGGATTGATGCCTCTCTGTCCAAAGGTTTAGCAATTTCCACATTAACTAGGCTCTCAGTCTGCCCAGAGTGGTGCCGCCTTCCTGTGCCCGAAGAGTCCTTCGTTTAAACTGACATTGGGGAAGGAACATGTCAGGATGACGGTCGAAATCTCCGCTCGCCATTTTAACCACCTGATCATTCAGTCCATGCCGGGTTGCAATTAAATCACAACTTCAGCATCTCCAACCTTGCGATGGACCCTACATTCACTTGTTCATAAAATATCCTTTACGCCAATCACAAAATCTCTCTCCAACTTGCAGACTGGATCAGGAGGGTACACAAAGGCAGGCTGCAAGTGGAGAGAGATTTTGTGAATTATGTTTTCTCTATGCATTTATATCAGTCTTAGGTCCCTCCTTTCCCCCACCTCCATAAAGATAGCAAGCAATATGGAGATAAGGTAGGGAAATGGCATTGAGAGATGGATCGACCTGTTCACTTGCACTCCCTCCCTACCTGTTATTAGGTCTGGATTTTCCAGGAAGCTTGCATATAATTTTAAACGGACCAAAAATCTGGGGCTGGAAGTGGGTAACTTCTTGATATGTGCCGGGTACACCAAGGAATCTATGCGTCTCGTCCTCAGTGCTTGTAAAAGACGTCTCCTTGTGTTGCTGACAACTGGGGCAAAGTGACTGCATCGGTATTCAATGGATACATCAGGCAGATAATTTCACACTTCCATGTATGTCAGAGGAGTCCTGCAAAATTTCAGCTTAAACCTAATGGAAAAAAAATCGCATGACCAGTCAGTTCACCCTGACCCAAAGTAAATGCAGTCCCTGCAGAATGAGGAACCGCACATCAATCAGTGCTCGAAGAGAAAGACAAAACAATCTGATATCAAAGAACAAGCTTGGTGCACATAGCATCTGATATCATATATTAAATTCAAGGAACTTGAACGCATGAGCTTTGATAGCAAAACTCTTTCCCTTTGCTGCTTGCTGAATCTGATGTGTCTTTGCCTCAAGTTTCAAATTCTCTTACTTGTTGAAACATTAATTGAAACATATAAAATTATGAAGGGAATAGATAAGATAGAAGTAGGAAGGTTGCTTCCACTGGTGGGTGAAACTAGAACTAGGGGGCATGGCCTCAAAATAAGGGGAGCAGATTTAGAACTGAGTTGAGGAAGAACTTCTTCACCCAAAGGGTTGTGGATCTGTGGAATTCCCTGCCCAGTGAAGCAGTTGAGGCTACCTCATTGAATGTTTTTAAGGCAAGGATAGATCAATTTTTGATCAGTAAAGAAATTAAGGGTTATGGTGAGCGGGCAGGTAAGTGGAGCTGAGTCCATGAAAAGATCAGCCATGATCTTATTGAATGGAGGAGCAGGCTCGAGGAACCAGATGGCCTACTCCTGCTCCGAGTTATTATGTTCCCAAGTCTCTCCCTGGCCATCCCCCTCCCTATCTCTGTAACCTCCTGCAGCCCTTGAAGTCTTCGAGACTGTGCTCCCCCAATTCTGACCTCCTGAGCAGCCCCCGATTTTAATCATTCCACCACTTCTGCTGCAAAGCCCTAAGCACTGAAATTCAAACACTTACCCAATCTCTAAATAATGATCTAGATCAGGAGTGTCCAACCTTTTCACCTGAGGGAACGCACTTCCAATTTTTTTCTCATTCAAAGGACCAAAGGGCAAATTTCTGTTGATAAAATTAGGTATAACAGGACTGGAAGGGACAGTCCAGCCATGACACCCCCATTCCGGTGGAGAGTCGCAAGGTCAACCCCTTGCTCCCAGCTCGAGTTCATCCAGCCCTGAGGACCCTTGAAGGACCCTTCCTCTGCAGCCTGGCAGCAGCAGAGGGACAAATGGCCACTGCACCCATCTCCTCATGCCCCCACGGGCCCAAAGCTCCATACCAGGGTGTCAGTGCCAGAGCGCCAGGGGACAGTGCACTTTTGGCACTGCCAAGGTGCGTAGCCTGAAGGGGAGCCTGAGTGAGGGGTCTAAGTGGGGGTGAATGGGAGGTCTGGGGAGACTGTGTGGGGGATTTGAGGGGGGAGTGGGGTTGGGGGGTCTGAGTGGGGAGGGGGCTGAGTGGCGGGGGGGAGTTGGGTCACCCTCATGCCAGCACGATATGTGGGTGGGGTGACCTGCGATTTAAGTGGTGGGGGGGAGGATGCTCCTCTTTTCTGAGGGGTTGGTGGTGCTCCCCTGAACCCTCAGGTTCTAGCACGCCATGTCCCTGCTTGTGGGTAGCACATGTAAAGCCCACCGGTACCGTTCCCGCCGGCGGGCTGAGTGAATGACGGGAGGCTGGGTGAATGGCTTGTCAAACCCACTAATGACATTCAAATTAATAGGTTTGCATAATTATCGAATTCCTGCTGGTCGTCTGAAAGGGGTCGGGGAATTGCCCCCCTTCTCTCTCACACTCACTCACTCTCTCACTCACTCTCTCGCACATCACACTCGCTCACTCTCTCACACTCAAACTTTCTCACACTCAAACTTACTCACCCTCACACACACTCACACTTACTCACTCTCTCACGCACACTCACACGCTCACTCACATACACTTGCTCACTCTCTCACACACGCTCACTCTCTCTCACACACACTCACACTCGCTCACTCTCATATATACTTGCTCACTCTCTCTCACACACACACACATACGCATTAATTACTTTCTCTCACACTCACTCACAGTCACTCACTTACTCACACACTCTCTCATACATACACATTCACTGTCACTCACACAAACTCTCTCACATTCTCAGGAGGCCATCTTGAGACTAATTCACCATCCTTGCATGAACACCCATAACGGGTGTGAACCTGCTTTATATGGATTTGAATAGATTTTAATATAAGCAAACCCCCCCCCCCCCATCACCAGATATTGCCCCCCCACACCCCCCCTCACTGTATATTGACACCGTGCCAGTATGACGTCACGTCGGTGCAGTTTACAACAGGTTCACCGAGATGTGTCAGGAGATGAGTTACTCACCACACAATTCCCAGCCTCTGACCTCACTCTTACTGGGTGACAGTGGTGTAGTGGCAATGTCACTAGACTCATAATCCAGAAGCCCAGGCGAATGCTCTGGGGACATATGTTTACATCCCACCATGCCAGTGAGTGGAATTTAAATATATTTAATAAAAATCTGGCATGTATAGTCTCAGGAATGTTGATCATCATCAATTGTAAATTCCATCTGGTTCGCTAATACCCTTAAGGGAAGGGAATCTGCTGTCCTTACCTGGTCTGGCCTACATGTGATGCCAAATCCACAGCAATGTGGTTGACTTTCAGCTGCCATTCAGCTCAAGGGAAATTTGGGATGAGTAACAAATGCTGGCCCTGGTGCCCACAACCCATGAAAGAAAATAATATGGTTATAACAGTTAGGTTGCTGGATTACAAGATATTAATGGGAGAGGATTCAGCAATGATAATGCCAAGGAACATGGTTAGGATCCCTTTTGTTGGATATAGTCATTGCACGAATGTTAGTTGCCACTTTATCAGTCCAAGCCTGAACGGTGTACAAATCTTGCTGCATATGGACATGAACTGCTTCAGTATCTGAGGAGTCATGAATGGTACTGAACAAATCATCAGTGAACATGCCCACTACAGACTTTATGATGGAGGGAAGTTCATTGATGAGGTGGATGATGATGATTGGGCCTAGGACATTGCCCTGGGAAAACTGTTGCAGATGTGGCCTCCAACACCTACAGCCATCTTCTTTTGCGCAAGCTATGGCTCTGACCCAGTGAAGAGTTTTCCCCTGATTCCCAATGACTTCAGTTTTGTTAGGATTTTGACGCCACTCAGCCAAAGGCTGCTTTTAAGTCAAAGGCAGTGACTCTCACCTCACCTCATCTCTTAAACTCAGCTCTTTTGTCCATGTTTGGAGTAAGGATGTGATAATGTCAGAAACCAAGTGGCCCTGGCGGAACTTAAATCGAACATTGATGGGTTAGTTATTACTGAGTAAGTATTATTGATGACACCTTCCATTATTTTCTGATGATCGAGAGTAGAATTGTGGGTTAGAAATTGACTGGATTCATCCTGCTTTTTGTGGACATTCCACATTGTTGTAGCTGCAGTGGAATAAATTGACTAAAGATGCAGCTTGTTCTGAAGTCATCAATACTATTGCCAGAATGTTGTCAGGGCGCATATCCGTTGCTGATCCAGTACCTCCGGCCACTTCTTGCCATCATGTGGAGTGAATCGAATTGGCTGCAGACTGGCATCTGTGATATTGGGAACTTCATGAAGAGACAGAGATGGATCACCCACTCAGCAGTTATAGGGGGGTGGGAATCAGAACAGTAGGTCAGCAAGTGTAGAGACTGGGGACGAGCATGGGACAAAAGCCAGGCTGGCTAAGAGGATGAGCAGGCTGGGGGAAGTCGAGCTCAGTGGGCCTGGAGGTTTGGAGTGTATCTGCTTCAATGCAAAGATTATAACAGGTAAGACAGATGAATCTAGAGCCTTGATTCATGCATGGAACTTGATTCTAGGCAGATGTAGAAATAAAAGGGTTGTTGTAGTGGGAGACTTTAATTTTCCTCATATTGACTGGAAATCCCTTAGGGCTAGGGGTCCGGATAGTGAGGAATTTGTTAAGTGAGTCCAGGAAGGTTTTTTGGAACAATATGTAGATAGTCCAACTATAGAGAGGGCTATACTGGACATGGTACAGGGGAATGAGCCCGGCCAGGTCATCAAAGTTGCAGTGGGGAACATGTGGCGAAGTGACCACAATTCCGTAAGTTTTCTGATAAGCATGGAAAAGGACAAGTGTTGTCCTAGGGTTAAGGTGCTAAATTGGGGGAAGGCCAACTACAACCGGATTAGGCAAGATTTGGATGCTGTTGTTTGGGAGAGGCTGTTTGAGGGTAAATCCACATCTGGCATGAGTCTTTTAAGGAGCAGTTGATCAGAGTGCAGGACAGGCCTATGAAAAAAGACAGGATTCAGGAACTGTGAATGACCAGGGAAATTGTGAATCCAGTCAAAAAGAAAAAGGATGCATACATGAGGTCTAGGCAGCTAAAAACAGATGAAACACTTGAAGAATACAGGGAAAGTAGAAAAGAACTCAAACAGGGAGTTAGGAGGGCAAAATGGGATCACAAAATGTCCTTGGCAGGCAGGATTAAGGAGAATCCCAAGGCATTTTATGCATATATTAGGAACAAGAGGGTAGCTAGAGAAAGAGTTGGTCCACTCAAGGAAAAAGGAGGGGAATTATGCATAGAACCAAAGAAAGTGGGTGAGATCCTCAATGAGCACTTTGCATCGGTATTCACAAAGGAGAGTTGATTGATGGTGTCTTGGAGGGGTGTGTAAACCCTTTGAAACAAGTCATCAATCCGAGGGAGGAAGTGTTAGGTGAATTAAAAAGCATTAAGGTAGACAAATCCCCAGGGCCAGATGACATCTATCCCATATTACTGAAGGAGACAAGAGAGGAAATTGCTGGGCCTCTAACAGAAATCTTTGTTTCATGGTTGGCCACAGATGAGGTCCCAGAGGATTGGAGGATAGCCAATGTTGTCCCGTTATTTAAGAAGGGTAGCAAGGATAACTCGGGATAGGCCAATGGGCAGTATGCCAGTGAGGCAGCACGGTGGCACAGTGGTTAGCATTGCTGCCTCACAGCGCTAGGGACCCAGGTTCAATTCCAGCCTCAGGTCACTGTTTGTGTGGAGTTTGCACATTCTCCCCGTGTCTGCGTGTGTTTCCTCCGGGTGCTCCAGTTTCCTCCCACAGTCCAAAGATGTGCAGGTTAGGTTGATTAGCCATTCTAAATTGACCCTAGTGTCAGGGGATTAGCAGGGTAAATATGTGGGTTATGGGAATAGGTCCTGGATGGGATTGTTGTCAGTGCAGGCTGGATGGGCCAAATAGTCTCCTTTTGCACTATAGATTCTATGATTCTATGAAATGCGAGGTGATGCATTTTGGTAGATCCAATTCAGGTGCGAGCTATAAAATAAATGGCAGAACCATCAGGAGCATAGACACACAGAGCGATCTAGGAGTACAGGTCCACAGATCCTTAAAAGTGGCAGCACAGGTGGAAATGGTGAAGAAAGCATATGGCACGCTTGCCTTCATCAGCCAGGGCATCGAGTATAAAAGTTGGCAAATTATGTTACAAATTATAAAACACTGGTTAGGCCACATTTGGAATACTGTGTCCAATTCTGGTCACACCACACCACCGGAAGGAGGCTTTGGAGGGAGTACAGAAAAGGTTTACCAAGATGGTGCCTGGTATGAAGGGTATTAGTTACGAGAGGAAAGATTGAATAAACTGGGATTGTTCTCCCTGGAAAGATGGAGGCTGAGGGGTGACCTGATAGAAGTTTATAAAATTATGAGGGGCATAGATAAGATGAACATTTGGAAGCTTTGTCCCAGGACATAAATGACAATTACAAGGGGGCACAAGTTCAAGGTAAGGAGGGAAAAGTTCAGTCGAGATGTGCAGAGGAGGTTTTTTGCACAGAGGGTGGTGGGGGCCTGGAATGCACTGCCAATTGAGGTGGTAGAGGCAGAAATGTTTGCGACATTTAAGACTTATCTGGACAGACACATAAACAGGAGGGAATAGAAAGATACATGCCGTTGGTCTAGATAGGACAGGGTTGGTGGGCCGAAAGGCCTGTTCCAGTGCTGTACTATTCTTTATTCTTTTGCACAGAATTTCTGGGCTCCACCATTTATGAGGATATGGATATTTTTGGAGCTTCCTCCTTTATTGTTTGTTTGCTGTTTGGCATGCATGATGTTCTGTGTTGTAGCTACATAAGGTTGACATCTCATTGCTAGTTTTATCTGGTGCTGCTTCTGCCATGCTCTCTTGCCCTCTTACTGAACCAGAGTTGATCCTCTGGCTTGATGGTAATGGCAGAGTGGGGAAATGCCAGGCCATGAGGTTGCAGATTGTGGTTGAGTACAATTCTGTTGCTGCTGATGGCCCACAACAACTCATTGATGCCCAGTTTTGAACTGCTAGATCTGTAACGAATCTATCCCATTTAGCACAATGGTAATGCCACAGCACAATGGATGATGTCTTGTATGAGCAGACAGGTCTTCACCTCCAATAGGATTTTATGGTGGTCACTCTTACCAATACTATAATATACAGAAGCATCTATGATGGGTAGATATGGTGAGGTTGGATATATTTTATCCATCTTGTTGGTTCCCTTACCACCTGCTGCAAGCTCAGTCTGGCAGATATGTCCTTTAGGACCTGGCTAGCTCAGTGGGTGGTGGTGCCACTGAGCCACTGTTGGTGATGGACATTGGAGTCCCCCGCCTAGATTATATTCTGTGCCCTTGGCCCCCCCTCAGTGCTTCCCCCAAGTGGTGTTCAACATGGAGGAGTACTGATTCATCAGCTGAGGGAGGGAATGGTACGTGGTAAGCAGCAGCAGGTTCCCTTGCCCATATTTGACCTGATACCATGAGGCCCATGGGATCCAGAGTTGATACTGAGGACTCCCAGGGCAACAACCCTCCAACTGCTATATTGCTAGCACTGCTGAAGTCTATCCTGCTGGACACACAGGGTGGTGATGTCCGGGACACAGGTGAGATTCAGTGAGTATGACTATGTCAGGCTGTTCGACTAGTCTGTGGGACCCCATTGTGACACAGTTAATAAGGAGGATTTTGCAGGCTTGACAGTACTGTGTGTGCTGGATTGTCATGTTGATGTCTATGCTAATGCCGGGTTCTCCATCTGGTTTTATTCCTTTTCCCTTATAGTTTGGTACATCTGAATGGCTTGCTAGGCCATTTCCCCATCTGTGAGGGAATTAATATATCTGTAAAGAATATAGGCATTAAAAACATGAATCCCACCTCCCCAGCCTCTCTAATGCTTCCACTCAATCTCTATAGTTCTGTCTTCATAAGAACTGAGGTTTGGTGAATCTTCTCTGTCCAAAAGTATTGGCCTCCTCTTATTGTGTAGTTACCCCATTGCAACCAGATGTAAAAAGATGCAAGAGGATTGTGAGGTGTATTGTTCCAAAGAGCAGTCTCTTTATATGAATGCCTGACCATGGAGCTGGAAGGAACCTGGTGTCAGCAATTACTTGGTGCTTGACACTTGGCCCACGTGATAGCCAATAAAGGCAGCGCTACGACATGGCTGAATGAAGTAGGAAATAATGGCTATGCTTTCACAAAGAGCAGCAGCTGGCAAATTGCCCAGCGTTCTCCCTTTCTTGTGCTGTACCAAGTTTACAGCAATGGGCAATGAACAAGCTTGTCGCATGGGCGCTTACTTACCCTGGCACTCTTGTACTGAGCACAAAAAACTTACGCGACTGCATCCAGGTTCAGGCAATTAATGTGCTTCATCACCTTCATCCATGCTGCCCTGGCTGGGTGGGCTGGGTGACTGCATACATATAGGGCTACAAATAACTGTGCAGGAAATCTCGCAAAATGGTGCCATTGTCTACCCTGTCATTTTCAAAAGTTCAATGGAGGGAGGGGGGCGCACAGCATGGTGGCACAGTGGTTAGTACTGCTCCCTCACAGCATCAGGGTTCAATTCCAGTCTCGGGTGAATGTCTGTGTGGAGTTTGCACCCTCTCCTCATGTCTGCGTGTGTTTCCTCTGGGTGCTCCGGTTTCTTATTTATTTATTTATCAGTGTCACAGGTAGGCTTACATTAACACTCCAATGAAGTTACTGTGAAAATCCCCGAATCGCCACTCCGGCACCTGTTCGGGTACTCTGAGGGAGAATTTAGCATGGCCAATGCACCTAAATCACCATATCTTTCCTCCCACTCCAAAATATGTGAGAGTTAGGTTGATTGGCTATGCTCAATTGCCCCTTATTATCAGGGAGATTAGCAGGGTAAATTTGTGGGGTTACAGGGATAGGGCCTGGTTGGATTGTTATCGGTACAGGCTTGATGGGCCGAATGGCCTCCTTCTGCACTGTAGGGTTTCTATGATGATAATAGGAACTACAGCTTTAAGGCAGCCAGCAGATCGTTAAGAAGGTCCGGTGTGGGAAATCCTGCCTGTGACTTTGGTGTATTCCAAGCACATTGTGCATTACAAGTGTTGTTAACCTCTGCAGCTGGGCCAACGTTGCATGATGGGGTGAGACACGGAGCCACTTGGAATACTTCACCAGTGCCAGCTCTACCGATACTGCACAGGAAAGGCCTACGGCAGACTGTTGGAATATTTTTTCAGCACACCAGTTTTATTAGCTTTTAAAATGTCCCAAATACAGTGTTTCTTGATTGATGTGTACAAGATATTGTTCCACTGGAGCAAGCTGAGAGGGAGTGATTGGAGGCAGCAGTGCTGGTGAGAGATTAATTGAATTGTTTATTTATTTAATTAGTCAGCTAGTGTGTGTTTTATTTTGGCCTTTACTTTTGCAGCAGTATTTTAAGTTTAAAGTGAAAACTGGAAGTGGGCTGCTAAGGAGTCTGGGAAGGGTTTTTTAAGCGCGCGAAGTATAAAAGGTAGGCCGCAGTAGACAGCAGGCAGCGTCGGGAGCGGGCAGTGGAGTGAGTGGGAAGCAGAGTGTGAGCTATAAGGCTTTGGCTCACAGGGCTTAGGCAGAAAGGGCGAGCAGGGGTGAGTTTAATTCATTTTTGCTGTTTCTACCTGGTACTGGCAAGGTATCTAGAGGGGATGGGTGTGCAGGCAGTGCTATGTTCCTCTTGCACTATGTTTGAGGTGAGGGACGACGACAGTGTCCCTGCTGATTACATCTGTGGGAAGTGCACCCATCTGCAGCTCCTCCAAAACCGTGTTAGGGAACTGGAGCTGGAGTTGGATGAACTTAGGATCATTAGGGACGCAGAGGTGGCCATAGACAGAAGCTTTAGGAATACAGTTACTCCAAGGAATGAAAACAGATGGGTGACGGTGAGAGAGGCTGGGAGGAAGCAGTCCGTGCAGGTATCCCTGGTGGTCATTCCCCTTAGCAACAAGTATTCCGCTTTGGATACGGTTGAGGGGGATGACATACCAGTGGTGAGCCGCAGTGAGAGGATCTCCAGCACTGTGTCCGTCTCTGTGGCTCGGGAGGGTAAGGGGCAGAGCAGGAGGGCAATAGTTATTGGGGACTCGTTAGTTAGAGGGATAGATAGGAGGTTCTGTGGCAGCAAAAGAGACTCACGGATGGTATGTTGCCTACCGGATGCCAAGGTCCGTGACGTCTCAGACCGTGTTTTCCGGATTCTGAAGGGGGAAGGGAAACAGTCACAAGTCGTGGTACACATTGGTACCAATGACATAGGTAAGGGAAGGGACGGGGATTTAAAGCAGGAATTTCTGGAGCTGGGCTGGAAGCTGAGAGCCAAGACGAAACATGTGGTCATCTCTGGTACGTTGCCGGTGCCACGTGATAGCGAGTTGAGGAACAGGGAGAGAATGCAGTTAAACATGTGGTTGCAGGGATGGTGTAGGAGGGAGGGCTTCAGATACGTGGATAATTGGAACACATTCTGGGGAAGGTGGGACCTGTACAAACAGGACGGGGTGCACCTGAACCAGAGGGGCACCAATATCCGAGGAGGGAAATTTGTTACGGCTCTTCAGGGGGGTTTAAACTAATTTGTCAGGGGAGTGGGAAAAGGAGTTGTATTCCAGAAGTCAGTGAGGATGGTGAGGTATTGGGGAAGGTATCAGGGTCAAGGGTGGGTACCGATAGACAGGAAGGTGGGTTGAAGTGTGTGTACTTCAATGCAAGGAGCATCCGGAACAAGGTAGATGAACTTGGGGCGTGGATTGTTACTTGGGACTACGATGTTGTGGCCATTACGGAGACGTGGGTAGAACAAGGACAGGAACGGTTGTTGGACGTTCCGGGGTATAGATGTTTCACTAAGTGTAGGAAAGCTGGTAAAAGAGGTGGAGGAGTGGCATTGTTAATCAAAGATAGTTTAACGGCTGCGGAAAGGCACTTCGAGGGGGATCTGCACACTGAGGTAATATGGGCTGAGGTTAGAAATAGGAAAGGAGCGGTCACGTTGTTAGGAGTTTACTATAGGCCCCCAAATAGTAATAGAGATGTGGAGGAAGAAATTGCTAAGCAGATTATGGATATGTGTAGGGGTCACAGGGTCGTTGTCATGGGGGACTTTAACTTTCCAAATATTGATTGGAACCTTTGTAGGTCAAATAGTTCGGATGGGGCAGTTTTTGTGCAGTGTGTGCAGGAGGGTTTCCTGACACAATATGTGGATAGGCCGACAAGAGGTGAGGCCACATTGGATTTGGTACTGGGAAATGAACCGGGCCAAGTGTTAGATTTGGTTGTGGGAGATCACTTTGGAGATAGTGACCACAATTCGGTGTCTTTTGTTATTGCAATGGAGAGGGATAGGGCCGTACGGCAGGGCAAGGTTTACAATTGGGGGAGAGGTAATTATGATGCGATTAGGCAAGAATTAGGGGGCATAAGTTGGGAACAGAAACTGTCAGAGAAAGGAACTGATGAAAAGTGGAACTTTTTCAAGGAACAAATACTGGATGTCCTTGATAGGTATGTCCCTGTCAGGCAGGGAGGAAATGGCCGAGTGAGGGAACCATGGTTCACGAAAGAGGTGGAATGTCTTGTGAAAAGGAAGAGGGAAGCTTATGTAGGGATGAGGAAACAAGGTTCAGATGGCTCGATTGAGGGTTACAAGTTAGCAAGGAATGAGCTGAAAAAGGGGCTTAGGAGAGCTAGGAGGGGACATGAGAAGTCCTTGGTGGGTCAGATCAAGGAAAACCCCAAGGCTTTTTACTCTTATGTGATGAATAAAAGAATGACCAGGGTGAGGTTAGGGCCGGTCAAGGACAGTAGTGGGAACTTGTGTATGGAGTCAGTAGAGATAGGCGAGGTGATGAATGAATACTTTTCTTCAGTGTTCACCAAGGAGAGGGGCCATGTTTTTGAGGAAGAGAAGGTGTTACAGGCTAATAGGCTGGAGGAAATAGATGTTCGGAGGGAGGATGTCCGGGCAGTTTTGAATAAACTGAAGGTCGATAAGTCCCCTGGGCCTGATGAAATGTATCCTAGGATTCTTTGGGAGGCAAGGGATGAGATTGCAGAGCCTTTGGCTTTGATCTTTGGGTCCTCGCTGTCCACGGGGATGGTGCCAGAGGACTGGAGAATGGCGAATGTTGTTCCTCTGTTTAAGAAAGGGAATAGAAATGACCCTGGTAATTATAGACCAGTTAGTCTTACTTCGGTGGTTGGTAAATTGATGGAAAAGGTCCTTAGAGATGGGATTTACGACCATTTAGAAAGATGCGGATTAATCCGGGATAGTCAGCACGGATTCGTGAAGGGCAAGTCGGGCCTCACAAATTTGATAGAATTTTTTGAGGAGGTAACTAAGTGTGTTGATGAAGGTAGGGCAGTTGATGTCATATACATGGATTTTAGTAAGGCGTTTGATAAGGTCCCCCATGGTCGGCTTATGATGAAAGTGAGGAGGTGTGGGATAGAGGGAAAGTTGGCCGATTGGATAGGTAACTGGCTGTCTGATCGAAGACAGAGGGTGGTGGTCGATGGAAAATTTTCGGATTGGAGGCAGGGATCAGTGCTTGGTCCTCTGCTCTTTGTGATTTTTATTAATGACTTAGAGGAGGGGGCTGAAGGGTGGATCAGTAAATTTGCTGATGACACCAAGATTGGTGGAGTAGTGGATGTGGTGGAGGGCTGTTGTAGGCTGCAAAGAGACATAGATAGGATGCAAAGCTGGGCTGAAAAATGGCAAATGGAGTTTAACCCTGATAAATGTGAGGTGATTCATTTTGGTAGGACTAATTTAAATGTGGATTACAGGGTCAAAGGTAGGGTTCTGAAGACTGTGGAGGAACAGAGAGATCTTGGGGTTCATATCCACAGATCTCTAAAGGTTGCCACTCAAGTGGATAGAGCTGTGAAGAAGGCCTATAGTGTGTTAGCTTTTATTAACAGGGGGTTGGAGTTTAAGAGCCGTGGGGTTATGCTGCAACTGTACAGGACCTTGGTGAGATCACATTTGGAATATTGTGTGCAGTTCTGGTCACCTCATTATAAGAAGGATGTGGAAGTGCTGGAAAGAGTGCAGAGGAGATTTACCAGGATGCTGCCTGGTTTGGAGGGTAGGTCTTATGAGGAAAGGTTGAGGGAGCTAGGGCTGTTCTCTCTGGAGCGGAGGAGGCTGAGGGGAGACTTAATAGAGGTTTATAAAATGATGAAGGGGATAGATAGAGTGAACGTTCAAAGACTATTTCCTCGGGTGGATGGAGCTATTACAAGGGGGCATAACTATAGGGTTCGTGGTGGGAGATATAGGAAGGATATCAGAGGTAGGTTCTTTACGCAGAGAGTGGTTGGGGTGTGGAATGGACTGCCTGCAGTGATAGTGGAGTCAGACACTTTAGGAACATTTAAGCGGTTATTGGATAGGCACATGGAGCACACCAGGATGATAGGGAGTGGGATAGCTTGATCTTGGTTTCAGATAAAGCTCGGCACAACATCGTGGGCCGAAGGGCCTGTTCTGTGCTGTACTGTTCTATGTTCTATGTAAGATCAAATAAGTGACAGCCAGGGAGGTCCGCAGAAAATGAATCCATTCTGTAAACATTGACAGAAAACAACTGCTTCACTTGGGCTGGGTCAGTGGGAAACTACTTGTCACCTGTCTGGTCAGACACCACACTGCTGTTACTTTTGTGGTCCACTCCTGGCTGCCACTGAAATCCCAGCTAACATGTCATTTAGACATGTATCAGACAGGCTAACTAATGTACTGGTCAGCAGATCCAGTGCTGCCCTCTCCCTTCCCTCTGAATGGTGAGGCAAGGTTGCCAACTTTAACCTAATATAATTTTCCCCAAGTCCCACGTATCACTGATCACAGTCAATTCTGGGTGTCAGAAAGTCCGTAAGAGTTTTAACAACACCAGGTTAAAGTCCAACAGGTATTTTTGTAGCAAATGGCATTAGCTTTTGGAGCCCTGTTCCTTCGTCATAGAAATCATAGAAACCCTACAGTGCAGAAGGAGGCCATTCGGCCCATCGAGTCTGCCCCGACCACAATCCCACCCAGGCCCTACCCCCATATCCCTACATATTTCAGCCGCTAATCTCTCTAACCTACGCATCCCAGGACACTAAGGAGCAATTTTAGCATGGCCAATCAACCTAACCCACACATCTTTAGGAGATTTACAACTAACCTACACATCTTTAGGAGATTTACCAGGATGTTGCCTGGTACGGTGGGAAAATCGTATGAGGAAAGGCTGAGGGGCTTGACGTTGTTTTTGTTAGAGAGAAGAAGGTTAAGAGGTGACTTAATAGAGGCATACAAGATGATCAGAGAGGGTGGATAGTGAGAGCCTTTTTCCTCGGATGGTGTTGGCTAGCACGAGGGGACATAGCTTTAAATTGAGGGGTGAGAGATATAGGGCAGATGTTAGAGGTAGGTTCTTTACTCAGAGAGTAGTAAGGGCATGGAATGTCCTGCCTGCAGCAGTGGTGGACTCGTCAACGTTGAGAGCATTCAAGTGGTTATTGGATAAACATATGGATGATATTGGAATAGTGTAGATTAGAGGGGCTTTAGATTGGTATCACTGGTCGGCGCAACATCGAGGGCCAAAGGGCTTGTACTGCGCTGTAATGTTCTATGTTCGTCAGATGGAGTGGATATCTGCTCCCAAACAAGATGCATGCAGATGCTACGACAATGGATGAATGAACACCGCTCGACAATCACCAAGCAAGACTGTTCTCTTCCTGTGGGGGAGCACTTCAGCGGTCATGGGCATTCAGTCTCTGATCTTCGGGTAAGCGTTCTCCAAGGCGGCCTTCACGACACACAACAGCACAGAGTTGCTGAGCAGAAACTGATAGCCAAGTTCCGCACACATGAGGACGGCCTGAACCGGGATCTTGGGTTCATGTCACACTATCGGTAACCCCCACAGCTTGCCTCCTGGACTTGCAGAATCTCACTGGCTGTCCTGTCTGGAGACAATACACATTTCTTTAACCTGTGCCTAATGCTCCCTCCACTCACATTGTCTGTATCTTTAAGACTTGATTAGCTGTAAAGATTCGCATTCTGATCAGTATTCTGCAAATTGATTTTGTGTCTCTGTGTGCCTTGTTTGGGAGCAGATATCCACTCCATCTGACGAAGGATCAGGGCTGCGAAAGCTAATGGTATTTGCTACCAAATAAACTTGTTGGGCTTTAACCTGGTGTTGTTAAAACTCTTACTGTGTTTACCCCAGTCCAATGCCGGCATCTCCACATCATGTCAGAAAGTCAGCATATTTGAATTCCAAGCTTTGATATAGGATGCACTGGAAGATGTGATTATTGCCAAACTTTCCATTGTACACATTTTAGCACACATTTTAGAAACTACAACCGTGATTTTCCACTGGAGTTACACACAGCAATGTTTTCTCGGGCTGCTCTGTCAGTTTCTACTGCTACCTCTGGCATCTTTCACTAGAAATGATGCCAGGTGTGTAAATCTTCCCAGATATGTGTGAATGTATTACAATGAGATGATAGGATTTTGGCATGTGGCATGTTTGTTGCTTTAACAATGTGGGTGCTAGGGACTCCAATGCAGGGAAGACAAATTTAAAAACTAAAGAGTCAGGAAGATAATTTAAATTGCCTCATAACATTTATTGTTGTCTGCAGCCCTTGATTTCCTGACCATCTAAATTAATGGAATGATAACCAGATGCAGGCCAATGCTTTGTTAACCCATACTCCCTGCAAGCACAACTTCACATTTGGAATGCCCAAACAAGAAATTAACTCTTAATTCTCTTATCAACCAAAGCATATTTAATGAGACTGTAATTCCCTTTTGGAGAACAGAAAATATATTGTTTCTGTCACTGGGCACAATGGTTAGCACTGCTGCATCACAGCATCAGGGACCCAGGTTCAATTCTGGCCTCGGGTGGCTGTCTGTGTGGAGTCTGCACGTTCTCCCCGTGTCTACGTGATTTCCTCCAGATGCTCCAGTTTCTTCCCACACTCCAAAGATGTATGGGTTAGATTGATTGGCTATGCTTAGTGTCAGGGGGATTAGCAAGGGAAATATGTGGGTTACAGGGGGGTAGGGCCTGAATGGGGTTGTTGTTGGTGCACTATGACCAGACAATAACATGAGATGGTCTCTCATTATCTTCTTCGGGTCCTCAAAGGAAAAACAAGTCCCCTTCTCAAAGCATCTTCTCCCTCTGATCTGCCATTATCCCTCGTGGTTCTAGCTTTTCAACCATCACCATTGGAAATTGACTTCTTCCAAGAAACCTGTGGCACCTGGCTCTCACATGGGACCATTATCTGGGTCTGAGATCACTTGTAAAAGAACAACGACAAACATCCCAAGGTCCCAAATGACCATGCTACCTCCCTCATTGATAACAAAGTTCAATCACTTTGATGTAAAAACAGCCCCTTTGAAGATTTTTCTTAACACATAGTCGCCAAGAAGATACCTGTCACAATAAACTGTGATGCAGGAGCTTCCCTCCTCTCTGCATTGTTCATACTTACTCAGTTTCAACACTGACAGCTGATCAAAGAGGCAAATACACTCTGGGAAAGTAACTGGAAGGAGCAATGGACAGAGTAACAAAGCAATCTATTCCAGTGACAGCAATATGGAATAGCAGAGCAGTCTAGCCCAGTGAGCAATATGAAGTAGCAGAGCAGTCTAGCCCAGTGACAATAATGGACAGCGCAACAGAGCAGTCTAGTCCAGTGACAGCAATGGACTGAGTAGCAGGGCGGCTCTGACGAAGGGTCAACTAGACTCAAAACATTGGCTCTATTCTATCTCCACAGATGCTGTCAGACCTGCTGAGATTTTCTAGCATTTTTCTGTTTTGTTTCAGATTCCAGCATCCGCAGTATTTTGCGTTTAGATCAGCAGGCAGTCTAGCCCAGTGACAGAAACAATATATTTTCTGTTCTCCAAAAGGGAATTACAGTCTCATTAAATATGCTGACAAAATTTGCTTATAGTGGTGGTCACCCACAGACTAACTGCCACAGAACAAAGGAAGGTTTAATGCAGACATCCTCGAACCAAAGTTGCTGTAACCACTTCAGGCTGACCATTTCAAATCACTTAAGTTAAAGGCAGATGATTGCACAGAATAACCTGAAGGCCTTAGACCATCAAGCTTTATTTTCTGGTAGATTGAACCCAGGGTATAAACCACCAACATAAAACTGTTGTGCTGTGCTAAGTAGTGTTTAAAATTCCATCAGTATCCATTGTTGATTCATACAATTGCCCTCATTTAAAAACAAATCTATAAAACACAACTGCATCAATGCATTAATGTTTTCATACTTAGAGGGTAGAAGGAAATTGTTGCAGATTAAGCATGGAAGTGGCAGTTTGGAATGATTTAGTCTTGCTCTCCTGCATTATGTTCCTTTAATAATGGATTTAATACTACTATTGCCTGGTCTTACGTAGCTTGCTAAACACATTGTATTTCTTAAGAGCGAACGCAGGAACGTCTATTTTTTCCCCCGGGACTTCCCGACTGTTCGCAGTGTACCTGGTCCATAATTTCATTATTTGAACAGTAGCACTGTGATGGCACCAGTGACGTCCAGACATCATCACATCTGCACACGGCAAGTCCCTGTGTCAATATGAAAGATCCAAATTTTATTTTCTGGCAGCATTCTGGATTATTCAAGAGGATAGGTATTCCACTTCTGTTTTTATCTGCTTCAACTGCTTTAATCTTTTTAAGTGCCACCGTGAAGACTGAAACTTGCACATAGCAAATTCTATTTTGTCTATTCCACATTATTCCATTTGCTTTCAGTTCTTGTTTTCATGACACAAATTGTGCTCCTCAGCACTGCTGGGTCTCAGCACAACAGGAACCTAGAGTCCCAAGAATAGCAGCCAACCTGCTTCATTCAAAAAGGGAGGGGGACAGAAAGCTGGAAACTGCAGGCCAGTTAACTTAACATTTGTCAAAGAGAAAATGTCAGAATCCGTTATTAAAGATGTTAAAGCAGGCTACTTAGAAAAGTTCAAGGCAATCAGGCAGAGTCAACGTGGTTTTGTGAAAGGGAAATCATGCATAACCAATTTATTAGAGTTCATTAAACAAGTAATACATGCTGTGGATAAAGGGGAACCAGTGAATATACTGTACTTAGATGTCCGGAAGGCATTTGATAAGGTGTCACATCAGAGGTTATCATGGAAAGCTCATGGTGTAGGGGGTGGTATTTTGGCATGGAGAGAAGACTAGCTGGCTAACAAGAAACCGTGAATAGGCATTAATGGGTCTTTTTGGTGAGCAGGATGTAACAAGTAGTGTGCCACAGAAATCATTGCTGGGGCTTCAACATTTTACAATTTATGTAAATGGTTTGGATGAAGGGACTGAAGACATGGTTGCAAAATTGCTGATGATACAAAGATAGGTCGGAAAGTAAGTTGTGAAGAGGGCATAAGGAGGCTACAAAGGGACATAGATAAGTTAAGTGAGTGGGCAAAGATCTGGCAAATGGAATATAATGTGAGCAAATGTGAAATTGGAAGAATAAAAATGAAACATATTATCTAAATGGTGGAAGATTAGAGAGCTCTGAGATTCCAAGGGATCTGGATGTCCTAGTGCATGAATCACAAAAGGCTAGTATGCAAGTACAGCAAATAATTAGGAAGTTTAATAGAATGTTATCATTTATTATGTGGGGAATTGAAGTCAAAAGATGTGAGACCACATCCAGAGTCCTGTGTACAGTACTGATCTCCTTATGTAAGGATGTAAATATGTTAGTAGTTCAGAGAAGGTTTATTAGACTAATACCAGGAATGGGTGGGTTGTCTTACGAGGAAAGGTTGGACAGGCTCGGATTATATCCACTGGAGTTTAGAAGAGCAAGGGGTGACTTGATCGAAACCTTTAAGAGCCTGAAGGGTGTTGACAGAGTGGATGTGGAGAGGATGTTTCTCTTGTGGAAGAATCTAGAACCAGGGGTCACTGTTTAAAAATAAAGGCCAGGATTCTCCCAGCCTGCTGCGCTGCTCGAGCAGTACAGCAGGCAGGGAGACAACAGTGGTGGGCCTTTCACAAAGTTCGTGACTGGCATCTGGCTGGTCACGAGTCTCCTAGGCGTTTTTTTTTTAAGTGCAATCAGATCCGCGCCAGAAATCGGCAGAGAGATGATCATATGGAAATTTCCACGATTAGTGGACCCGGGAGTGTCTCTCCCCACCACTCCCCTGCCACTCTGCAAGTGGGATCATTGGGGGAGGGAGTGAGAGGATGATCGGGGCTGTCCATGGGGGGAGGTCGGGCCGGCCATGTGGAGGGGTTGTGGTGGTGGTGGGGGTGGGGGGGGTGGGGATCATTAGACCAGCGATTGGGGGGAGGGTGGGGCTGGTCGGGAAGGTCGGCCATTGGAGGGGGGAGGGGGGGGCTTTAATCGGGGAAGGTCAGTGATCGGGAGGCCAGTGATTGGAGGCAGCAATGGGGGGGCCACTGCGCAAATGCCGATCTCCGCGCTGACAGATTGGCGCACCCACTCAGCACTATGCTGCCAGCCACTCGTGAGGGATGAGGCCACGGCCCCCACTTACCAGCATAAATCTATGGCACTCTGCAATGCACAATGTCAGAGATTTGTTCAGGTAAGTATGTCCAAAAAAATGGGCAGGAATTTCTCCCGTTTTCCCACCCATTGGGCACCTAGTTTTGTTTCGGGAGAATCCTGGCCAAAGAGTCAGAGATTAAGGCAGAAATGAAGAGAAATATTTTTCTCTCAGAGAGGATTGGAATCTTTGTAACTCTCTTCCTCAAAAGGCAGTGGGAGCAGAGCCGTTGAACGTTTTTAAGGCAGAAGTGGATAGATTTTTGATAAAGAAGGGACAGTTAATTGGGGTAGGCAAGAGGTTACAATCAGAACAGCCATGATCTTACTGAATGGCAGAGCAGGCTCAGGGGACTTAATTCATATGTATGTACGTTGAAGTGCAGGTCGCACTGACCACCATGTTTGAAGCGCAGTAGGGTCATCACTGGAAGCACATAGAATAGGCATATCATGTCAACAATCCGCATGTAACATTGATTTTGTACCCAGCTTACCATTTTGGACCTCACTGCCTAATGCCCTCTCAAACACCCTGTGGGTCATGCGTTCAGTTGTATATGGAACCCCTCCACTAGTGCTATTAAAGGCATCAGCATGGGACCAGATGAAGTTCTTTTGATTTTCCTTTGTCACAGCAGAGAGTGGAATATTATGTTTAGTGTTGTTGGAGGAGACCGAAAAGTCAGTAGTGGTGCTGGACTTCTCTCAGGATTTCAAAGGCCTGTTAATAGACCCTTCCATCACTCATTGGGACTACAGCATAGGGACATAGAGTACAAGCAGCAGAGAGGGAGCTGGTGGCAGAAGGTTCTCAATTAGAGTCTGTACGCATCTAGGCCATTCAGGTAGGACTTGTCTTACCTTCATTTCAGCCATTGTGTGTCTGCAGTGGCTGTGATACACCAAGGATGTGGTTACTGAACAGTGCCACCTCCTCCACCCAGATTGACAACCTCACAATGGGGTGAGGGTGGCACTGCCAGCGGCCATCATTGTGGCTCTCAAAATCTATGCCTCAAGATTAATCCACCTGGACCAGCTATATTGTCAACATTTTAAAGTATGTTGTGTCAGGGTCAGGGTAACAGGATTCCCAATGGTGCAGGGAGCCATTAGCTGAGAGCTTTTCAGAGGGAAGCTTTATAAAAAGTGATCAAGTAGCAGATTTAAAACCGAGGTGGGGAGAAATTACTCCTCTCAAAGGGTCTTGAGTCTGGAATTCACTACCCCTGAGAGTGGTGGATGCTGGGACATTGTATAAATTTAAGGAAGAGGTGGACAGATTTTTAATTAGTATGGGTTTGAAGGGCTATGGCAACGGCAGGAAAGTGGAGTTGAGACCAAGATGAGACCAATCATGATCACATTAAATGGCGGAACAGGCTTGAGGGGCTGAATTGCCTACTTCTGCTCAGAGTTCTTATGTTCCAAGAAGAACTGAAACCAACAGGAAAATCTTTATACCTCTATGGCCTTGGAGACAAATAAATTGGTTAAAGTTCTTTCAGTAGCAGCCCTGCCCATCAGTTTTTTCATTTCCTTTAAGCTAGAATCATGATTTTAGACATTGATACTGAAGTTGATGTTTTAAATTCAATTAGACATGAACTATTAAAAAAATTATAGAATACCTCCTTTGGATACCCCAAAGCTCTTTACTGTCAATGAAGTAGTTTTTGAAGTCCAGTCACTGTTGTAATGTTGCAAGAAATTTATACACATTTTAGTTCCAAATTAACATCCCAGATTGAAGAGTTTGCAGCATGACAGCACTCTTGATAATATACTGGCCAACACTGCCATCTAGAGAAACATTGAAGCAGGTTTTTCCTGATATTTTCCATTTGTTAAATGAAATGAGATTCTAAACCAAAACAGGATGAACAACCAGAGGTCATGGTTCACAATGGTACCTGCCTCAAGGCTGGAAAATCCCACCCAAGGTCAACAGACCTTTATATGGTCTGCGTCCCACCCACTAAGATTCCTGTGGCAGATGAGATGGGAAAATTCCACCCTTAATGTAGGAGGGAGGGCAATCGATTCCTGGGGCATTAGGACTAGTTTGACCAATACAATCTGGGTGAGTTACAACTCAATATGATTGGGACTAATATCCTCACAATGAGATTTGCTGCAGCTATTCGGAAGGGTTTAAACTAGCTTATCGGAGGGATGGGAAACTGAGTACAAAAAAGGAAACATCTGGCTAAGACAAACATGCCTCCATTAGAGGCAGAAAGTCAGGAGAATTTATAAATGGGAACACAAAAATGACAGTGAAATTAAATGACTAATTTGTAGCCTTCACTGAGGAAGATAGAAGAAATCTCCCAGATTTAGAGATTCGAGGGACTACGGAGAATAAGTAATCAAACATAATCTGTATTAGTAAGAAGGTTGCTTGGAAAAGATAATGGGACTAAAGGTTGATAAGTCCCCCGGACCTGAAATTCTAATACCCTAGGGTATTGAATGAGGTAGCTATGGAGATGGTGTATGCATTGATGATCATCATCCAGAATTCTATATTCTTTTATGGTTCCTGCAAATTGGAAGGTAGCAAATGTCACCCCACTATGCAAGAAGGGAGAGTGATATAAAATGTGGAACTACAGACCTGTTTGCCTTACAACAGTAATCAGGAAAATGCTAGAATCGATTATAAAAGATGTGATAAATGGACGCTTGGATGACAAGGACTTGATTGCGCATAGTCAGCATGGATTTATGAATGGGAAATCATGTATGATGAACCTGTGGGAAGATCTTTTGAGAATGTTACTAACAGAATTGATAAAGGGTAGTTGGCGGACAGAGTGCACTTGGATTTTCAGAAGGCTTTTGACAAAGTTCTCCCCCCATAGGAGGTTGATTATCAAAAATAAATTAGATGGGATAAGAGACAATATACTGGCATGAATTAAAGATTGACTAAAAGGCAAAAAACAGGGAGTAGAAATGAACATGTTATTCTCAGGCAGGCTGCGATTAGGGGGTGCTGCAAGGATCAGTTCTTGAGCCCCAGCTATTCACAATACATATCAATGATTTGGATTTACGAACCAAATGTAGTATTTCTAAGTTCACAGATGACACAAAGCTGGGTGGGTAGGTGTTGTAAGGAGGATAAAAGTGGTTGCAAAAGGATTTGGATATTGAATGGGCAAGAACATGGCACATGGAATATACTTTTGAAAAATGTGAGGTTATTGACTTCAGTAGAGTGAACATATGCGCAGAGTATTCCTTAAATGGTAAAAAATTAGAAAGAGTAGATATACAAAGGGACCTACCTGGGTGTCCTTGCCAATAATTCATTGTGGGCTAATATGCAGGTGCAGCAAGCACTTAGGAAGGTCGTATGTTAGCCTTTATTGCAAAAAGATGCGTGTGCAAGAGTAGCAAAGTCTTGCTTCATTTGTATAGACCTTAGTTAAATTGAACGTGGAGTAGTGTGTAGTTTTGGTCCCCTTACCTTAAGAAAAATATTGCCAGACAGGGAGTGCAATAAAGGTTCACCAGATTTATACTTGGGATCTTTGGAATTCTCTCCCTCAGAAGGTATGGTAGCTGTCATCGAGTATGTTTAAAGGAGAGACTGATAGATATCTAAGTGCCAATGACTTAAAGGAACATGGAGATAAGTGTGGGAAAAAGACATTGAAGTGGATGATCAGCCCCGATTGTATTGAATGACGGAGTAGACTCAATGGGCTGAATGGCCCACTCCTGTTTCTTTGTTCCTATGGTTCCTGAGTCCAATATTCTAAAGAGGAATGAGATAGAAGTCAGAAACTCTGTAGAATGCAGGTCCAGTTTCTCTAATCTCTCTGCATAGGATAGTCCAAACATCCTTAAGCAGCCTCAAGTCTGCAGGCCTTGTATTAGCTGCTGCTGGAGAGTCACAAAGCTGAAACAGGAATTGATTTAGAAGTTGGAGCAGCATACAAATGGTACAACAGCTAGGAAATGTTATATTGCAGAATTTCAGAACATTCCTGCCATGCCATAACACAAACAAAAGCAGTCAAATCAACCACATAATGTCCTTGATATTCATGTTTCATATTTATTGAGAAAAATACAAACATTTTATTACAGGCATTTACGCCCAGCAATTAGAAACAAGTTTTTCATAGTGCAAAGTTTAATTCAAATATAGAATCTTCTAACAAAGGTTGAGTTAAAATACATCATGTTTTCCTCAAAAAATATTTGAGTAAGTTTAAAATTGTTGGAAATACCTTCAAATACCTTTGATTATATTGAATTTATAGCACAGAAATAGGTCTTTGGTATAACAGGCATATGTTGGGGTTTATGTTCCACATGAGACTCCTTCCACTCAACTTCATCTAATCCTATGAAATGTCCAAGTTAGGACAGTACTATTAAAAGCTTTGTATCCAGGAGGTAGTAATCTTGTGAAAGTGTAATGAGTTTGTGATGCTAAAGCGCTGCCCGCAATTTGTATGGTTACCGTGCATTCTGTCAAATGGTCAGCACAGACCAATCATATTTACAACACACACAGTCATGTTGTTCTCTGCTCAGTGTCCAAATCCTGTTCTCAGGTTCTGTCTCTCCCTGGTCTTTCATTAAGCATCCTCCTCTGATGGGCTTCACCGACCCCAATTTTCCTTTCAAACCCTTTCCTTCCCCAGTCATTGCATCCATTTTGATATATTTAGATATGCTGGCATTAATAAAGTTTTGTGCCTTTTAAGGTTATCTGATTGTATGATTGCTGACATTACATTGAATTGTAAACACAGAAATCAGCCATTTGATCCTGGTGTTTATGCTCCAGATGAGCCTCCTGCCACTTGATTTGTCTCATCCTATCAGCATAACCTTTTTCCCTCATTTGTTTATCAGCCTCCCTCTAAATACTTCTATGCTATCCACCTCAATAAGTCCTTGTGGCACATCCTACATTTTAACCACCCTCTGTTCTTTTCTGAATTCTTTGGTGCATTTATTGGTCTGTAATCCCTCCACAGCAAAGGGGCCGTAGCATCACTTTCTGTTTGGTCTGTGTTAGCCATATAGACATGAGCAAATCAGATCACAGAATCAATGGAGACCTGTCACCCATTAGACCTCGCCTGAATTTTCTGTCTGTTAATTTAAGTAGAAAGTCTGATCGATTTTATAAAAGAGGCGTCAACCTACCAGCACTGCTGCATATGATCAATCGGCCCTCCACTGTAGCCATGTCAGATTATTCTTTGGGGAAAATACTTAATAAAATCAAAATTTTAATAGTTTTAATCCAAAGTTGTTAGTTCGTAATGGAATCCCTAATTTAATTCAAAATGTCTACTTGGGAAAAACAGAGCTAACTGGCAAGAAGGGGAAAATAGCAAACTAGCAGTGAAACAGGATTTAGTGATATACAGAATAGTAAAACCAGCAGTGAAACGGGATTTAGTGATAAACAGAATAGTAAACCAGCAGTGAGACAGGATTGTGATAGAATAGTAAGCAGCAGTGAGACAGGATTGTGATAGAATAGTAAGCAACAGTGAAACAGGATTTGCCCCAATTGAGCCCATTAAATGGCCATTTAATGACCAGTTGAAGGACCATTTCCCACCAAGCCTCAATCTTCATACTGGTAGGGAGAGTTCAGAGGTAATGCTCGGAATGTCACCCAGTTCAGCCCTCGGACTGGAAGGGGTAAAGTGGGAGGGTGAGGTTGCTTCCATCAACATCCTCCTTTCAACATTAGGCACCCCTCCCACCCCCAGATGATCTGGGCCCTGCAGGTGCTCAGTCCCCACCTCCTTATGTCTTCACCCGGAGACCATGCACTTATCTAGTTGTGTACTCGATGAACTGCTTGCAGTCCCAGACCTGTCCATTACAGCTTCTGGCACAACTGGGACAGGAGAGCCAACCAATCAGATTGGCCAATCTGAGGTGGAACCTCCTCCTGACTGTGGAGCAGAAGTCTCATATGCAATCAATGAATATTCATTGCAGCATTCAGTGGTTGCAGGCAACTAGTATCATCTAATTAAATGTGAATGTAGAACTGAAATCAGACCAGTCATGATTTTAATTGGATGAGGAGGTAGCCTCAAGGGACTGAAAAGCATACAAATATGTGAATTAGGAGCAAGAGTATGTTTGTAAGATGGAAAATTGACTTGGAGAAATTTTCTTATGGAATTTGAGATTACTGATGGCATTTTACAAAAAAACAAAATTGTGGAAAATCAAAGTTTTGAATCATAAAACTTGTAAAACCTGTCAAAACGTACGACAAAATTCACTGCAAACTAACCACTGATATCAAACCCAGAAACTGTGACAATGAAAGAATGTGTAATTGCTTTATGTAGCTCGATATTTAACAGCATGAAAAACAACTTTGGTAATTAGAGAATCTTAGAATCTGGCGCCTCTTAAATTCTAAACAACCCTTCCTCAATCTGAACAAGGGAACCGGTTTTGTTGTTTAGCCTATAAATGGATGCATTTATAGCAGACTATGTCAGTAAAAACAGAGACACCAAAGCCTAGAAAGGATATCACTGCAACAACTTAGCAAAGTTGTACAAAATTCCTCTCCCTACTATTTTAATGGGGGAATTAACTGCTTATTTTAAAGGATTAACAACTCCATTGAAAAAAGTGGAGAGGAATTAGATACACGTTAAACGTGTACAATAACATCACATCCAGTCATTGCCAGCTCATTGGCAGAATCACTTCAAATTGCGGTGCAGACAGAATCCAGCAAAAAATGATTGCACGATGCTTTAGTTATTTTGCCCTTTGACATTCACAAATGTTAGTGCAATTTACACAAAACAACTTTTCCATTTCATGTTCTATGAAATTAGGTTGTTTAACACCGGAAGAAATAAATAAATACTCATACTAAGTTGTAGGTCAAGTATAAATATTAATTCGGTATTAAAAGTTGACCCTGCACATGTACATTTTGGTATTTGCTACAAAAGATTGCTGCAGGATTGAAAAAAAGTAATGACATACTCTTTTGCATACTCAACAGGCCGATGTGGCCTGATTGATTATTTCAAGTGCACTGTATGCTGTACCGTTGTGATGACATTTGATGTTCAATATGGAGAAAACTGGAACATTGCAACTCAGCAGTTCTGTCTGTTTGGAATGTGCTGCAGAATGCATGTTGTTTAGCACCTTTAGCAATTAGTTTATATGTTGTTGGATATAAGTTGGACATATGCAGAATGGCTGTATTGTGTGAACAAAATTAACCTGATTCCTTTGTAACTGCAATCATATTTCACTCTTTCATTTATGCAATACAGAAATTTTACTTGCTTTTAAAGGATTTATTTTTATCAAAAATTTTGAAGGCTAAGTAATTCTGCATGTTTTACAAAACATCACAAGTCTATTGTTTAAGAACTCTATCAGAACACTAAAAAAGGACTTGCATTTATAGGGCACCTTTCATGACCTCATGACATCCCAAAGATATACTTGTGAATAGTCATTGGCAAAAGCCCATTTACACAGTGAGTTCTCACAAACAACAATGTGATAAATTGCCAGATAATCTGGTGTTATTGAGGGATAAATGTCGACCACAATACCAGGAAAACGCACCTGCTCTCCTTTGAGCAATGCCGTGGGATATTTCACAGCCATGACAAGAGGGATGACAGGACCTTGCTTTATCATCTTACCTACAAGAAGACACCTCCAACAAGCAACATACCCATGGCTGTACTGAAATGTCAGCTTAGATTATGTACTCAAGTCTCTAGAAGGATGCTCCATCCCATGATACCGACTCAGTGGTCACAGTGCTACCACTGAGCCAGGACTAACATCCAGATAAGTGTAGGTCAGTCAAGGAGAAGTATAAAATATTGAAGAATATTATATTTTGATTTTTAAAAAATTATTTTTGAAGATCCACAATTTAAAGGATTGCCTTTATACCACATTGCCCTGAGAAAATCTTAGTGAAAGTTATGAATATTCAGCGTATTCAGAAAGCAGATCATCAGCCACCCCTTCAGTTTTTAACTGGTTATTTAAGCATTCTCAAGCAACTACATTCAAATTTCAGCTATGTTTCTAGACGACAAAATGGTGGGCTTTGATCTTTTTGGTGGCGCTGTGCCATTTCTGGATAGCAACTCCAATGGTGCTAACTGTCACGCAAAGTGCTCCCCCCAAACTCCACCAGGTAGGAATATAGTGGAGGAATAAATACTGCAATATAAATGCCATTGGCACTTCGGTGGTCTTCATAAGAGCCACAGGCCCAGCTTTCTCAATTTGCAAGGCTTTTGTGAGAAAGATCTGTCCTCCCATTCCAAAGACACCAATCAGGATTATGAATGCTCGATCCAACCCGCAGTTTGGAAGTTTCCACTCATTAGCGAATGAGATCGCAATTGCACACAAAACTAATCCAGTCAGCGAATAGGACCAAATGGAAATTAAATAATTGACGGACTTGCCCATTTTCCGGATCACAATCAGAGTCAGTGCTGCACAGATTGCGCCTCCGAAAGCAGCAGCAGTCCCCTTGATGCGATTCTTGTAGTCGACTCCAGATCCAGAAATGTTATAGCCAAAGATAAACGGAGGCCTAGCAATAAGGATAACCCCAGTTAAAGTGAAGACAAGGAAGATGGGATACAACCAATTGCATTTTTCCTTCAAGAAAATCCAAGCAAATATACTAACGAAGACTGGGTTACTAATCAGAATAACAGTGGCATCGGCCATAGACATCTGTTGAATTGCATAGAAGATCAGCATCATGGCACTAGCACCAAGGATCCCTCGCAACCAAACCAAAATTCTTTGGCCTTTTGGTCCCAGCATATCTAGTCTGCAAAACAATGACAGATTAAAATATTTCAATTGAATGTAAGCATTTCTCTTATTTGTAATACTTATTTAAAACTTCTGACTTCTTGATAGTTAGGAATTAATGGTATATATTTCTTTGTTTAGCTTTATTTATAAGCGCTGATTTTTCTATTCATTTTCAAACTGTACCTGCCAACTATCAGAATGAATAAACAGTTTGTTCTGAATGTATCTCAGAACTAATGGGCTGATTCAATGCTGTAATAATTCCATAAGAACTGCTGTCAAAGTCTGACATTCTAAAAATCTGCCCCACCACCATGTGGTGCTGCTGAGTATTGCAGAATAACAGCAGCAGACAACAGGGAGAGAGATTAACACAATAGAGAGAAAGGATATTGGCTCCGACAACGTAGAGTCTGTATGGGTAGAGTTGAGAAATACCAAGGGGCAAAAAACATTAGTGGGTGCCATATATAGACCCCCAAACTGCAGTGGTGATGTTGGGAATGGCATTAAACATGAAATTAGTGATGCACGTGATAAGGGAATATCGGTGATCAAGGGTGATTTTAATCTGCACTTAGATTGGGCAAATCAAATTAACCACAATGCTGCAGAGGAGGAATTCTTGGAGTGTATACGGGATAGTTTTCTTGACCAATATGTGGAGGAACCAACTAGAGAGCAGGCCATCTTAGACTGGGTACTGTGTAATGAGAAAGGAATCATTGCCAACCTAGCTGTACGAAACCCCTTGGGGATGATCGACCATAACATGATAGAATTTTTAAAATCAAGATGGAAAATAAAGTCGTTGATTCAGAGACTAGGGTGCTGAATTTTTAAAAAGCAAACTACGAGGATATGAGGCGTGAGTTGGGAGACTTAAAGGGATGACAGTGGATAGACAATGGCAAACATTCAAGGAACCCATGCGGGAACTGCAGCAACTGTTTATTCCTGTCTGGCACAAAAGCAAAATGGGTAAGAGGGCCAATCCATGGCTTACAAAGGAAATTAGAGAGAGTATCCGGTCTAAGGAAGTAGTATACAGATTGGCCAAGAAAAATAATAGATCTGAGGATTGGGGACAGTTTAGAATTCAGCAAAGGCGGACCAAGGGATTGATTAATAAGGGGAAAATAGAGTACGAAAGTAAGCTTGCAGGAAACATAAAGACTGACACTAAGAGTTTCTATAGATACATGAAGAGAAAGAGGTTGGTGAAGACAAATGTAGGTCTCCTACAGACAGAAACGGAGGAATGTATAATAGGTGACAAAGAAATGGCCAAGCAACTGAATACATACTTTGGTTCTGTCTTCACAAAAGAGGACACATATCAGATGCCAGAAATGTTGGAGAATGCAAGATTTTGTGAGAGAGAAGAACTGAGGGAGATCAATATTAGTAGAGAAATGGTACTGGGAAAGCTGATGGAGTTGAAGGCAGATAAATCCCCAGCGCCTGATAATCTATATCCCAGAGCACTTAATAAGTGGCTCTAGAAATAGAGGATGCACTGGTGGTCATCTTCCAGGATTCTAGAGATTCTAGAACAGTCCCTGCAGATTGGAGGGTAGCGAATATCACTCCAATATTCAAAAGGGGCGGTAGCAAGAAAACAGGGAATTTTAGGCCAGTAAGCTTAACATCGGTAGTAGGAAAAATTCTCAAATCCATTTTCAAGGACTTGATAGCAGAGCATTTAGAAAGCAGTGGCAGGATCAGACAGAGTCAGCATGGATTTATATAGGGGAAATCATGCTTGACAAATCTTTTGGAATTCTTTGAAGATGTAACTAGTAGAGTTGACAAGGGGGAACCTGTAGATGTGGTATATTTGGACTGGCAGAAAGTGTTTGACAAGAGATTATCGTGCAAGATTAAAGCGCATGGGATCGGAGGAAGTGTATTGAGATGGATAAAAAACTGGTTGGCTGAGAGGAAATAAAGAGTAGGAATTAATGGATGCTTTTCAAATTGGTAGGCAGTAACTACTGGGGTGCCACAGGGATCGGTGCTGGGAGTCCAGCTATTCACAAATATAATCAATGATTTGGATGACGGAACAAAATGTAACATCTCAAAGTTTGCAGATGATACCAAGTTGGGTGGGAGAGTGAACTGTGATGAGGATGCAGAAATCCTTCGGAATGATCTGGGACAGGTTGGGTGAGTGGGCTAATCAATGGCAAATGCAGTATAATTTGGATAAGTGTGAGGTTATTCACTTTGGAAGCAAAAACAAGGCGGCAGATTACTACCTGAATGGCTATAAATTGGGAGAAGGGAGTGTGCAGTGGGACCTGGGTGTCTTTGTGCACCAGTCACTGAAGATAAGCATGCAGGTGCAGCAGGCAGTAAAGGTGGCAAATGGCATGTTGGCCTTCATTGCGAGAGATTTCGAGTACAGGAGCAGGGATATGTTGTTGCAATGATACAGGGCCTTGGTGAGGCCACACCTAGAGTATTGTGTGCAGTTTTGGTCTCCTTTTCTGAGGAAGGATGTTCTTGCTCTCGAGGGAGCGCAGCGAAGGTTTACCAGGCTGATTCCGGGGATGGCAGGACTGATGTGTGAGGAGAGATTGACTAGGTTAGGATTGTTTTTGCTGAAGTTCAGACGAATGAGTTCAACGAATCTCATAGGGACTTATAAAATTCTAACAGGTCTAGACAGGATAGATGCAGTGAGGATGTTCCCGATGGTGGGGGAGTCCAGAACCAGGGGTCACAGTCTGAGGATTCAGGGTACACGATTTAGGACAGAGGTGAGGAGACACTTCTTCACCCAAAGAGTGGTGAGCCTGTGGAATTCATTACCACAGGAAGTAGTTGATGCTAAAACATTGAATGCATTCAACAGGTGGCTGGATATAGCACCTGGGGCAAATGGGACCAAAGGTTATGGGGAAAAAACAGGAATGGCTATAGAGTTGGATGATCAGCCATGGTCTTAATGAATGGTGGAGCAAGCTCGAAGGGCCAAATGGCCTCCTCCTGCTCCTATCTTCTATATTGATGAGATATTGGGCGTGATCTTACCACCTCTCTGTGCCAGTCGATCAGCATGGCGAGCAAGGAAGATTGCGTGAGTTGCAAAATCAGGTTCGTGCCCAGCGCCAAACAGCGTGGTGCCGGGTGTGAACCTGATTTTTGACAACTCACGCTATCTTTCCAGCCACTTTTTCATGGTGCGAAGCTTGAATTTGACTGGATTTCAGTATCATGAGCTAGCTCAGCACACTAACGCCCCCCCTCCCCCACCTCCCAGAATCTCCCCACCTCACCGACGTGGCATTATGCCAGCACAAATTACTACTGCTCTATGAAAGTGTGGTTCAGGCATAGCGATAGCGAAGGGGAGAGCAAGGCAGTGAGTACCACTGAGCAACGCCCCCCAGGTGTGGGGTCACAGGCCCTGCCATGTTGCAGGATGGAGGGCTTGCATGGGTGCAGGGTTTTTGGGTGGGGGGGGGGGGGGGGGGGGGGGAACTTGTGTCTCTATGGGGGTTCTCAGGTGTGGGGTTGGCATTGGAATGGGGCTTGTTTTGGGGCATTCGTCCCAGATGCTGAGCGACCCCCGAAGGGTCGTTTATGAGATCGACTCCCAACCCCAGTTTCACTATTGTTATTCTGCCATCTGTCTGCTGGACAGGCTCGGAGGCTGACTGCTGACATCCCATCCCAGGCGACTCATGCTATCTTCCCTGCTCACCATGCTGATCGACTGGCACAGAGAGGTGGTAAAACTGCACAAAATATCTCTCTCCCTGTTGTCTGCTGCTGTTATTCTGGAGTGACAAACAGCAGATCTGGCAGCTGTTGCTCCAATCAAGGGAGCTCGTCAGGTATTAACACAGCTCCTACACTGCATGGACTCTGCAGTGCTCCCTACAACTGCCACCAGACCAGCGCGAGATGGAGCACCAGATGGTACTCCTCCACCATCTGTCTAAACTGCAAGCCATTCCCGGAAGCCAGTGCACCAGACATCCAGGTGTGTGCATTAATGTTTGTCTCAGGAGTTCCCAATGGGGACCTTCTCACAGCCACCTGTATGCTTTCCGTGCCTGCCATGGCAAGGATGTGGCAAGAGTCGGCAGCCCATTGAGGTGGCCCATGGCACTAGGGTTGGTGTCGGGTTGCCCGCATCCAGATTCATGGGGACACGGGTTGCTGGGAGGGAGTGAACAGCATGGAATGGGTAACCTTACAGACTGTATCTCCCTCGCTCTCTCTCTCTCTCTCTCCACCCCCACCGCTCCCCTACCCCCACTACCCCACAACCCTCCCGGCACCTCAAAAGAATGATGGATTTCGCATTAAAGCCAGTTGAGCTGGCCCTTATACTTGTGGCTGCCAAAGAAGATGAGGGATATGTCTGGCTGTGGCAAGGCCAGCCCATGCAAGAGGCCACAGCAGGAGGACAGGGGTCCACTGGTTGGGGACAGGATACAGCTACCTATCAGCCCAAGGGGAGGGCCAAAGGACGTTGGAGATGGGGACCTGCATGTCATTTGATTAGCTGCCAAACGCCATGTGCCGGTACAGACTGCATCTCAGCAGGGCAACAGTGCGGCATCGGTGCTAGGCCCTTGCAGAAATGGCACCTCGAAGGACAGGAGGACACTCGCTCCCGGTAACAATGAAAGTCATGGCGGCCCTCAACTGTTACCCTACCAGGTCCTTCCAGGCCACTAGAAGAGGCTTTTGTGGCATCGCCCAGTCCTCCAAGCAGAAGTGCGTCTGTGAGATGATGGATGCTCTGTTCGCCCCGGCAGGCCACGACATCAACTTCAACATGGGCCAGGCCCAACACAAAGGCCAGGCTACAGGCTTCGCCGCCACCACTGGCATGCCCTTTATACAGGGGACTATCAATGGCACGCATATCGCCCCGAGGGCCCTGTATGATCAAGGGGTGCCACTCGGAACGTGCAGATTTTGAGCACATACCAGATGAATATCATGCATGTGTGTGCACTCCACCCAGGGAGGGTGCACGACAGCATCATCCTGCAAAGCTTGGACATCCACAGGGTCTTGGAGGACCACCTAAGCTGCTGGGATGGCTCTTGGGGGACAAGGGCTACCCGCTGAGATCTTGGTTGATGGTGCCCATGCGGAGACCCGACACCGGAAACCCGCTACAATGAGGCCCATGCTTCCACCTAGTCCACTGACGAGCAGTGGATCAGGCTGCTGCAGACACGGTTCTGCTGCCTGGACCATTCTGGTGGGACCCTCCAGTACAGTCCCCGGAGGGTCTCCCACATCATGATGATCTGCTGTACACTCCCCAACCTGGTGCAACAGTGGAGAGACATCCTGGAGGAGGAGAGGAACCATGGGGATGTCCCTGAGGTGGTGACCCAGGAGGATGTGGAAGAAGAGGCCAAGGCGGAGCTAGAGGACAGGTGGTGACAAGGGTCCGGCAGGGCAGGATGATAAGGGAGGCCCTAATCGCCACAAGGTTCTTCTGGGCTGCCGACCATCTCTTGGGAAGAAGATAGGCCTTCATTTCCTCCACAGCGTCCAATAGCCATCCCAGCATCCCCTCTATAAATCATGGAGCAGCTTTACGAGGTGCCATATTCCTGACCGTGTGCGCATCGTCAGTGATTAACTGGAGCTCACACAGCTGCAGCCACTTTTAGGTGAGTCACATGGTTGGAGCCTCCATTCCGGTGTCCTAAAAATGTCACAGGACCCCAGTATACATATAGGGTTTGATCATGTGAAGCCCAACTAACTGTAGGCCCCTTTCAGAGTGGTGTCAGCTGGGATGAGGAGCAGTACAAGGCACTAAGATTTCCTTTTTGTAATTTATGAAGCACTTCTGCAACCAGTGAAAACCTCCTCCTTGGAGTTTCATAATTGTACCTTTCAATGGTCAATTTTGTCAAATATGTCAGACCAAAGCAGACAGTTAAAGAAGCTACAAACCAAATACTCTAAGGCGCGGGTATATGAGTTTATTGCTAGACTCTGAATGGCAACGTTTGCACCATTATCTCTGAAGTCCCCAAGTTTGTCCTGGGGTGAGGATTCCAATTCCTCATTTATGTGCTGCACCTTTCCAACAACACAGGGTCAGCTTCTACATGTGTGCTGATGGCACCCTACTCCACATATGCAACACTCCTTTCATACCTTCCATTACCGTAGCATTATCCAAAATTCAGTTCTGAGTGAGCTGTAATTTCCTCAGGTAAATAATAGGAAGGCAAAACCATTCCACTTAGTCCTTTAGACCCAATTCTTTCTTACCTCAGCCCATGCAGTGATGAAGCTCTCAACCATCTCCGGAATTCTCCAACCTCGCCCGTGGCTGGGATTCTCCGGTCCTGATGCTGTGAATGGAGATTTGGCTGAGTGCTAAATTCTCCATTCTTTCTGGCAGCGCTGGCAGGGTGTACAACACCGGAGAATTCCGGCCCATGTCTTTTCTACACTCAGATTCAACCTTTCCATTAAGGCAGGAAAAGAAAGAGCAAGAGAGAGAGAAAAAGGAGAATATTTAAACACTCCTTTCACAACTTCAGGATGTCCCTAATCGCTATTTTAGAAAGTGCAGCAGCCAAACCCCTCACTCCAAAGTCCCACAATCAACAATAGTCAGATGCATTCTATCAAAAGGTTTAATGGTGGTTGGGGAGCATTTTAGTGATAGCGTTCAAAACATGATACAATTTAAGTTTGTTGTGGACAAAGAAATGGACAAGCTGCAAAATAAATTTTGGATTTGGGGGGAGGGGATTTTAGTGATTTAAGACAGGATCTCGCCAAGGTAGACTGGGAACAGCTACTAATGAGAAAATCTACAGAAGAGCAGTGGGGAGCATTCAAAACGGAAATGGGGAGGGTGTAAGTCCAGCATGTTCCCACTGAAATGATAGGTAGGAATAACAAGCCCAGAGAACCATGGATGACCAGAGATATTCAGCATACAATGAGAAGGAAAAGAAAAGCTTTGAAAAAGTACAAGGGGAGCAAATCAGTGGAGGCATTAGTGAGGTATAGAAAGTGCAGGGTGGAGCTTAAGAAAGCAATTAGGAAAGCAAAGAGGGGATCTGAGAAATCTCTGACTGGTAAAAGTAAGGAAAATCCCAAGATATTTGATAAGTATATCAATGGGAAGTGGATACCAGGGAAAGAGTAGGGCTCATTAGGGACGAAGGGGCAATCTGTGGATGGAGCCAGAGGACATTGGTAGAGTGTTGAATGAATACTTCACATCCATCTTCACCCAAGAGAACGAGGACGGTGGTATGGAATTCAGGCAGAGAACTGTGCGGTTATTGAACAAATTGACATAGAGAAGGACAAGCCAATGGAGGTGTTGGCAGCCTTAACAGTGGATAATTCAGGTCCAGATGAATTGTGCCCTAGGCTGCTGTGAGAGGCAAGGGAGGAGATTGCAGGGGCTCTGATCCAAATTTCCAATTCCTCTCTGGCCATGGGGAGGTGCCAGATGACTGGAGAACAGCTAATATGGTTCCGCTATTTAAGGACGGTTGTAGAGATAAACCAGGGGACTAAGGCCAGTGAGACTCACGTCAGTGGTAGGGAAACTATTGGAGAAACTTCTGAAGGAGAGCATCTATCGCCACTTAGAAAGGCAAAGCTTGATCAGGGATAGTCAGCATAGCTTCGTCAGAGGGAGGTCATGCTTAACAAATTTGATTGAATTTTTGAAGATGACTAGGTGTGCAGATGAGGGTAGTGCAATTTATGTCATTTATATGGATTTCAGCAAAGCTTCTGACAAGGTTCCACATGGGAGACTTGCAAAGGAGGTAAATTCACATGGGATACAGGGCAATTTGATGAAGTAGATTCAAAATTGGCTCAGTTGTAGGAGTCAGAGAGTGATGATAGAAGGCTGCTTTAGTGACTAGAAGCCAGTGTCCAGTGGCGTACCACAGGGATCTGTGTTGGGCCCCCTATTATTTGTCATTTATATAAATTACATTGATAACTATGTGGGGGGTAAGATTAGTAAGTTTGCGGATGACACAAAGATTGGATGGGTGGTTAACAGTGAGGTGGAGTGTCTTGGGCTCCAAGAAGATATAGACAGAATGGTCAAATGAGCAGATAAGTGGCAGATGGAATTTAACCCTGAAAAGTGTGAGGCGATACACTTTGGAAGGAGCAATTTGATAAGAAAGTATTCAATGAATGGTGGGACACTAGGAAGTTCTGTGGAACAAATGGACCTTGGCGTGTTTGTCCACAGATCTCTGAAAGTGGAAGGGCATGTTAGTAGGGTGGTGAAAAAGGCAGATGGAACACTTGCCTTTATCAATTGAAGCAAGGAAGTCATGTTGGAGTTGAATAGAACTTTGGTGAGCCACAGCTAGAGTATTGTGTGCAGTTCTGGTCGCCACATTATCGGAAGGATGTGATCGCATTGCAGGGGGTGCAGAGGAGATTTACCAGATGCTGCCTGGAATGGAACATTTAAGTTATGAAGAGAGGTTGGATAGGCTTGGGTTGTTTTTGTTTGAGCAGAGAAGACTGAGGGATGACCTGATTGAGGTGTACAAGAGCATGAGAGGTATGGACAGAGTGGATAAGAAGCAACTAAGCCCTAAGGATAAGGGCACAAATCAATTCCAGCCTCCCGGACTACCTGCATCCATTACAGTTTGCCTACTGCTGCAACAGATCCACAGCACACGCCATTTCCCTGGCCCTGCACTCAACCCTGGAACACCCAGATAACAAGGACACCTATGTCAGACTCCTATTTATTGACTACAGCTCAGGTTCAACACTATTATTCCCACGAAACTCATCTCCAAACTCCGTGGCCTGGGCCTCGGCACCTCCCTCTGCGATTGGATCCTGGACTTCCTAACTCACAGACCATAATCAGTAAGAATAGGCAACAACACCTCCTCCACGATAATCCTCAACACCGGTGCCCCACAAGGCTATGTTCTCAGCCCCAAAACATTAACTCAGTTTCTCTCTCCATAGAGACCTGTTGAATATTTCAGCATTTGATATCTGTTACTTGTAATGATTCTCATTGTCACTTTTGGGTGGAGCTAAAGACTGCAGTGACCAGAAAAGTGGGTCATTTTAGCTAGTCCGCAATCTGCAATTATCATCAGGACCTAATGAGAAGTTCAAAAGTCCAAGATTAGCTTAAAGGTCCAAGATTAAAAAGGCCTTCTAGGAAATTGAGAGATGCAATGAACAAATCAAAATCTGGCACTGGATGATCAGAGTCCAGGGTTGGAAACACTAGAAGCTGTCTGTCTGTTGAGATCTAGAAGAGATAAGCTGTGTCTTAAGATAGTAAATTATTTTGTATTAAATTGAAGTAGCTTAATATATATGTAATAAAATTAAATTATTCCCGATGCTCATCTTGGACCTGATGATGTGCCTTGCTGTTCTCTTTTCAAGTAACAAAATAAGCAATTCTAAGATGACATTTACTTAAAATATTTACCTCTGCTTTGCTCTTCAATTTTGAATGTCCCAACCAACTGGGGAGTACATAATGATAGTCTTAATTTAAATACTGAAATTACAGTTCGTTAGTCCATAACTTCAGCATTGAACAGACAGGATAATAATATATGTTTAAAGATGGACAGACTTATCCCAGATCGCTGGTGTCTAAGTACTCAATAGATATCTGTGCAAGTTGCTAGTCTCTTATTGTAGGTCTCACAGTAAGTGTTCAGTGCATGAGTTTGTTTACAACATTTAAGCCAAGGTACTGTCCCCATAAACAGCAATGTTGTCCATAATTCATAGATTAAAGTTCAATTACCCCATTAAATGACCCAATTTAATGACCCACTGAAACACAAGATCCTGAAAAGTCTTGACATGTGGAGATGATGTTTTCTCCTGTGGGAGAATCTACAACTAGGGGGTCACTGTTTAAAAATAAGAGTCACCCATTTAAGACAGAGAGGAGGTGAAATATTTTCTTGGAGGATCATGAGTCTTTAGAATTCTTCCTGAAAAGATGATGGAAGCAGAATCTTCGAATACTTTTAAGGCAGAGGTAGATAGAATTTTTGTAAGCAAAGGGGTGATAGGTTATCAGGGATAGGTTGGATGCAAATTTGAGGTTACTATCAGATCAGCAATCTCATGAAATAGCTGAACAGGCTTGAAGGGCCAAATGGCCTACTCCTGCTCCTTTCATAGAATCCCTACAGTGCAGAAGGAGGCCATTCGGCCCACCGACTACAACCCCACCCATGCCCTATTCTTGTAACCCCACATATTTACCCTGCTAATCCCCCTGACACTAGGGTCAATTTAGCATGATCAATCAACCTAACCCGCACATCTTTGGGCTGTGGTAGGAAACCGGAGCACCCGGAGGAAACCCACGCAGACACGGGGAGAATGTGCAAACTCCACACAGACAGTGACCCAAGTCGGGAATTGAACCTGGGTCCCTGGTGCTGTGAGGCAGCAATGCTAACCACTGTGCCACCCTGTTCTTATGTCTGTGTAAGGCATCAGGAAAGCTTTGGATTACATACAGAAATAGAAAGAAAATGATGTTTTCTCTGTAGCTGCAATCATGTTGTCTGAAGGGACATTATACAAAGATGCCAAAAGAATTCTGCTTTGGCAGCTACAGTGTTCATTCTTACCTAACCAAATTGGTTGAATTTGATAGCTGTACATGTACAATGTAAATGAAGAAGTATCAAAGTTTATATCACTGGTGGAGGACAGTTTGATAATTAATGAGATCCTGAGAGTGGTAAAAATAATAATATGATCCTTAAAATAGTTATTGCACAAGAACACTTTCATGTATTGGGGGTTCTACATATACATATTACTTCAAACATATAGGACTCACAGGAGGTCTATTTTGTACTTACTCATTGTATATAATGCAAGGCCATGAAAGCACGCACTGAAAGAGACATCGAAACCAACTGATTTCCAGAGAATGAATGCCTTTAATCTTCTTCACCAAGAGTGAAGTGACTGAAAAGAACAAACAGGATAACAAGACATAGCATAATCCGAGCCAAATCCATTCACGCTTCTCTTTTGCTGCAAGGAAAAAGAAAAGAAGTTTATCAAACTGTTCAAGCCAAAAATACATAACATCTACTAAGTAGGTGGATCATAGAATTAAAAGCCCAGGAACCAAACTATATATCAAACAATTTTAGCTATAAATATATAACATTATTTTGGTTGATCATAGAATTAAAAACACAGGAATCATATGTTCCACATGAGCCTCCTCAAACTCTTAACCGTACCTTCATTACTAGGTTTAACTTGTGAATAGTAGCCTTGGTGTGCATTTATGCAGAGCAGAGCACTGGTCAGGCAATATTTCAAACCTATTACCCAACTCCGATTCTAGTTCTCTTGCCCAGAGCTCACCTATCAATCAGTAAAATGCAAATCTTTTGAGAGTACAGGCAGGTACACCCATAGTAAAATAACTCCAAGTTAAATTTAGAAATGCTTTTGGGGTACAAAGGGCCGGATCTGTTCCAAATTGCATTCCATTTGGGATCAAATCCAAGGGGTGTGTGTCTTGGCTTCTGGTTTCATTCTGGTCTGAGCTACATTGAGATCACTTAGCATTGGCACTGAAGTTGCATTATGAACCCACATTTTGTCTCAACTTGACCTAACTAATCTCTTGCTTTCTTTCCTCTGTGTAAGAGTTTTATATATTTTTAAAACATGTAAATGTTAACATAGTTCTTTGGAACAGAAACACCAACTGAGGAGAGACCCTACATGTGCATAAAAATATGACATGTCCAGATAGAGTGGCTGGGAAGACTTGGATTGAAGGTTGCATAATCCAGACCATGAATTAAGGGCATGAGATAGGAGGTTTATGGAGGATTCAAGGGAGATTTTTGCACTCAGAGGGTGATAGAAGTGAGGAATGCACTCCTAAAAGGGTAGTAATATTTAAAACAGATTTGGATATGCAATTGAAGTGTCACAACCTCAAAGCTAGAAAGTGGGATTAGGTTGGATGGCTGCTTGTTGGCCAGTGCAGACATGATGGGCCAAATGGCCTCCTTCCAAATTAATTAAGCTGGGTTAATAAAGAAAGGATATATATATATATAATATATAAAAAGTAAAGTGATCACGCTAGAACTTTATAATTCACTGATTCAGCCTCAGCTGGAGTAATGTGGACATTTCTTGTGGAAAGATATCAGGACCTTAGAAAGAGTGCAAAGGAGCTTTACCAGACAAGGAGTGAGGGCCTTAAGTTATGAGGAGATGTTGTAAAAGTAAGGATTATCCTCCTTGGAACAGGAGAAGATTAATGGGTCACATACTGAAATTCAAGACAATTAAAAGATTTTGATAAGAATAGAGAATTCCCTCTGGCAAGTGGGTCAATAACTAGGGGTAGGTTCAAAATCATTAGAAAAAGATCTAGAGCGGACTTGAGAATGGTTTTATTTAGTGCCAGAATCTGGAAACTTCTACCCGAAGAGGTGGTGAAAGCTGATTCTGTAAATTATTTGAATAAATCAGCAATAAATATTTTTTAAAAACAGAAGTTTGAGGATGAGAAACTATTACAAACAGAAAGTGGGGATATGGGTCTATGAATGACTGCATTTTGAAAGAGCTAGCACAGGCGTGACTGACTGAATGGCCTCATTCTGTGCTTATAGTTTTTCACGATTCTAACGAGTTAGCTTTAATGTTACTAATAAATCTATCGCACAATAATTGCCACAATACAAACAGTGAACATGGAATTGTTGCAATATGCACGAGATCTAACAAATACAGGTGAATGATCCTGAGCCCAACTCCTAATGTAAAAAAAGAATTTCAGGAAGCATTTCAGTTGTGTCCATTGAAATTATTTACAGTCAAATGGTGTATATGTATGTGTTTGCGTGTGTGCGCGGGCGCTGCGGGGGGGGGGGGTGTAGGAGGGAGAGAGGTGCGCATTGTTGTCTTGTTGAAACTTACAAAAGGGCGTACAGGAGTGGTAAGTAAGCAAAATTGGATTGTATAGTGCATGAAATAGAATGTGATAACTTCAACCATTTTAGGAGGAAGCTACATAGGGTGGTACGGGAAGGATGGAACAAAGGAAAGAAAGATATGGAGTGGAATTTTAAGGCCCTAGAGGAGTCTGGGCGGGGCTGGAAAACAGAGTGAGCCATTCAAAAATCTATCAACTTTGGCAGGACCGGAAAATTCTGTTAACGGGAGGGCTGTAAAATCCTGACCCACATGTTTTTCATGGCACAAGAACACTCAAACATTTTACAGACAATGTTGGATTGTAGCCACTATTGAAATCAAATGCAGCAACAATCTTTTAAATGTTCTTTCACAGACATGGACATAGCTGACTAGGCCAGCATTTCTATTGCCCATCCCTAAATACCCGAGAAGGTGGTGATGAGGCGCCTTTTTGAACTGCAAGAATCCATGTGGTATAGGTACACCCACAGTGGGGAGGGAGTAGGATTTTGGCCTCGTGAAAGGAACTTGCAGGTGATGGTGTTCCCTTGCATCCAAGGGCCTTGTCCTTACAAATAGCAGAGGTCACAGGTTTGAAAGGTGCTGTCGAAGGAGCCTTGGTAAATTGCTGCAATGCATCTTGTAGATGGTACATACTGCTGCCACTGTGCATTGATAGTGGACAGAGTGGGTACTGGAAGACATGGATGGGGTGTCAATCAAGCGGGCTGCTTTGTCCTTAATGGTGTTGAGCTTCTTAATTGTTGATAGAGTTACACTCATCAGGGCCAATGGAGAGTATTCCATCACACTCCTGGCTTGTGCCTTGTAGTTGGTAGACAGGCTTTGGGGAGTGAGGAGGTGAGTTACTCCCTGTAGAATTCCCAGCCTCTGATGTGCTCTTAGAGCCACATTTTGATATGGCTGGTCCAGTTCAGTTTCTGATCAATGGTTACCCCATAGAATGTTGATAGTGGGAAATTCATTGAAGGTAATGCCATTGAACATCAAGAGGAAATGGCTAGATTCTGTCCTGTTGGAGATAGTCATTGTTTGGCACATGTGGGGCATGAATGTTACTTGCCACTTGTCAGCCCAACCCTGAATGTTGTCCAGGTCTATATGAACTGCCTCGGCAAAGCAACCAGCATAATTAAGGACCCCATGCACCCCAGACATTCTCTCTTCCACTTTCTTCCTTCAGGAAAAAGATACAAAAGTCTGAGGTCACGTACCCAACCGACTCAAGAAAAGCTTCTTCCCTGCTGTTGTCAGACTTCTGAATGGACTTATCTTGCATTAAGTTGATCTTTCCCGACACCCTAGCTATGACTAACACTACATTCTGCACTGTCTCGTTTCCTTCTCTATGAATGGTATGTTTTGTTTGTATAGCGCGCAAGAAACAATACTTTTCACTGTATGTTAATACATGTGACAATAATAAATCAAATCAAAACCATGAACAACTCCAGTATCCGGAGTCGCAAATGGTGTTGGACATCACTAATATTTTGACTGCTGACCTTATGATGGAGGGAAGATCATTGATGAAGTAGCTGAATGAGGCTTGGTCTAGGATACTACCCCGAGGAATTCCTGCAATGTCCTGGGACTGATTGCTTGACCTCCAACAACCACAGCCATCTTCCTCTGTGCTAGAAATGACTCCAACGAGTGGAGAGCTTACCCCTTGTTTGCACTGACTTCAGTTTTCCTAGGGCTCCTTGATGCCACATTCAGTCAAATATGATCTTGACATCAAGGGCAGTCACTCTCTCCTCACCTCTCGAATTCAGCTCGTGTTCATGTTTGAACTAAGGCCATAATGAGGAAATCAAACCTGGCATTAATGAGCAGTTATTTCTGAGCAAGGGCTGCTCACTGATAACACTGTTGACAACCTCTTCCCATCACTTTGTTGACAATCAAAAGTAGATTAATGGGATGGGTAATTGGCCAAGTTGGATTTGTCCTGCGTTTTGTGCATAGGACATTGCTGGGCAATTTTCCACATTTCCTGGTAGATGCCAGTTTTACAGCTGTATTGCAACAGATTGACACAGTACACCCTCAGCACTGCACTAAAGGGTTCATTGTTATGCAGTCCCTCTGGATACAGGGGAAACTGCTTGGAAGATATTGGCAGTGAACTATGGTTTCCCTTTTGCGTTTCAAGGACTCATCTGGTCTGTAGTCCCACAAATTCCTGCTTTTAAAAGCCTTAATGACAGACCTGAAATAAATTCTAGAATTCTTCATCACCCTGACGGCTGTTCTAAAATCTTGCATCTCAATTGTTTTTTTCCTCCCCATAGGCTTCCAACAAATATGAAATCTGATATTCAATCCGGGGATCACAGTTATGATCGCTAAATAGATTCTGGTTAACTCCCAATACACATTTGCACCAATTTACCATCTTGAGTTGTAGCAAAGTAGCAGACTCAAATTCACACAAGTAAATTACTTCTCTTGGGAATGCCCCACACTTATCATGTTGCAGCATTTTCCAATTTTTATTAAGTAGCTTACAACATGACCATGCACATTGAACCACTAATCAACAATATTACAACATTCACTCATCATCGTTATTGTCCTTGCCAACTCCCTGTCTGCCTAATTATTCAGTTTTCTGACAGCTGTTGGATCTTCATTTACTAACAATCTTTCATCTCCAGCCATCTTCATAAGCATATTCACGGAAACTATTGAGTCATCCTCTGACTCCATCAATTACTGGTCTTCAATTCATTGGCTATAGTGGTGCAAATATTTTTACTAGCTGTTTACACCTCTTATTCTCAGTAATCTATACATTCATTCGGCTTTAAGTGCTGTATTTTAATGTAATGGTTTTACAAAGTTTCTAAAATTTTCTAGTAATTTTCATATTGCCACAACCAGAGCATATATTTTTTGCTGAGCAAGCTAGATCCCAGAGCGAAACATGTCTTACTGAGCATAAACCTTTTCTTTCACATTTTGAAAATGAGGAGGAAAGTCTTCTGACCCCAAAAGCATAGAAATCCATTAACACCTTTAGGATTTTAAAAATTAAAAGATTTATTAACAAGAAATAAAACTTATGCATATAAGATTGAAGTTACACAGTTAAAACAATCTTGCAGAACATCATAAAACCCTACTCAGTCTGAACACACCTTCTTGACAACAATTCCCTTATGGATTTTTTAACTACAAAACTCCAGTAATATTACCCAAGGCAAAAAACTGCTGTCACTTGGGATACAAACAACTCCTAAAACATTTCCACTTGATGTGGAAATCCAAAAGAAAGGTTCAGAAACCAACTGCTTTCAGAAGCAACAATGACTTTTCTGTCTTGACTGGATGGCTGCTTCAAATTTACAACTTTACACCTTTTCTTAGCCCAAATCTGCTCCCAGCATATTTCCTCCCACACAGCCATCTCAATTCAGCAAACATCTTCCCTTATATATCCTTTCCCCTTTAATTTCAGATTGCACTTTTCTCAAACAACTCTTTAAACTCAATTTTCCAAATAAGAATTTTTCATCTTTTCCTATTGCCTCCACTTTTGGGTCAATAAAATGTAATATACCATCCCCTGTTTACTTATGAAACCTGTGTGAGCTGTCAAAGTTCCTTGTCATTTCAGAACTCTCCTTTCAAATTTAACAGCTGAAAAGTCAAGTCCCTACTTATCTCATAATGCAAACGTTAAGTCCAACTTCACCATAATTTTTCATTACAAATGCATGAACCTAATGCCTTTACCCATTTATCTCAGTTTTCACAGACAAGCCATTTCCATCAACCTTTGCCCAATTTACTGAATCAAGGACACACAGACACTTCTTTACAGAATACCACCATATTCCCAATTTGTTTTTAAATAACACCCATTACAATATCTGCATCTTCATGTCTTGAAAATTAAAGGCTTTTCCCAAAATCCTTTTTGTGTTTGAAATTATAGCTATTTCTTCCATTAAAATATCTGATCATAGTCATAAATCAGTTTTTTCATTATCCCCCTTAATATTTTTGCACATCCTAGTTCACGAGATTCCTAAGCAACCAGTGTCATTATGAGGATATCCTGTTGCTTAGAGAATTAACAAAGGTGTTTCACATTCAGTGAAACAGTAACTAAATTGTTGTGCATGATTGATATCAAGACAGGAGTATTTAGACAAGGAAAAGAAATGCCTAGACTGCTCAACAGGGGCTGTGGAATACTTCCATGTGGCAAAACTAGACATTAAAATTGTTGGATTTGCACAAATCCAAAGTCAAAGATCAGAAAGTATTTATTAAACACATTCTTTCAAAGAAATTGGAAGTCAAGAAAAATATAAAATTACAAGAGATCTGGGGGAAGTAGATAATCTTAATCCAGATTACTGGTCAATTACAGTCCAAATTCAAGGCTTTGATACAGCTGCTGTTAACGTTTCGCAGATGACCTCAACTGGCTTGAGCCAATGACCCTTCATCCATCAGACAAGTTACAAGGGCCAGGTAGGTGGCACAATCAAAAGGAGGATTATTGCCCCTCTCAGCTACAAGGGGTGACAGGTCATTGATTCTCTGCATTCTTCACAATCTATGTACATCCTTATTGAGTGGTGATGTTGGTATACTTCAAGGAATCCTGGAAAAACCAGATGATACATATCATTTGAACAACTCACCGTATTTCATGCAACAACCTTCAACCTTTTATTAAGAAGCAGTGGAAATTCAGCAGAAACCGAGTTTATACAATCAACAGCGCAGACACTCTCCACTAGACTCGGGGCAGTGATTGAAATTATGAATCTCTGAATTCTTTAAGAATGCCAGAATTGGCAGGTACAGTAGCACTGCAGCAGACAGTGACCATCCCAATGAAAACCTGCTGGAGAATGAGGAGGAAGAATTCTTTGCAGTACTAAGTGACCTAGAGGTTCTAGAGAATAATTCATCTTTCTCCTTGATAGATGCACCTCATCAAGTCTCTGTTGTCTTTTTAGACAAATCAGCTATGCCTTTAGTGGCTGAGCAGCATTATCACTGATTCCAATGTTATCGTCTACTTTCATTTCCTATTGTCTAGAGAATCTTCCAGAAACTTTCTATAACAGTGTAGCTGTCATTAAGATTTTGAAAGCATTCATACAAAGTCCATTTTAAGCTAAGCCTTGTGGATTCCCACAACGTGAAAGATAGTGGAATACTATTCACAAGCATGTGCTCCTTTGTAAAAGTGGCAATATTACGGCTTGGACTTGACACTGCATAGCAAGTGTTCACTTCCACTGACTGTCCTGGTGAATTCTACTCCAAATCAAATATAAAATGTTACTCAATAATTTGTATTATGTGGGAAAGTTTAAATCTATATTCAATACTTAAGGATGAGGAAAACTGGGCTTGGATAAGATGCCATATGGAAATGTTGGAAGAGTTTGGGAAGGACTTCCAACCTTTTTTATTTAGTTGTTACATATGGACAACTAATGACAAGGAAGTGAAGCACACTGAACTCCTTCATTTTCTTGTCATTTGAAGTAGGCTGTGGCGTGTTTCCCCATTCCATCTGTGACAACAATTTTAAAGTGACACAGCATACTCTCCTGATGGTTAAATTAGAAGTATTGTTTATTTATACATTTAAACCTGGAAGATGGTTCTTGTAACTACATACACATGGAAGGGGGTAGGAAAGAAAAGCCTTTTACAACTAGGAATAATTTAGAACAAAGACAAAAAAATGGATATTATTTCATAGAATGTCAGGTTCTAGTAGTGGTTCGTTCATGTTGGAGTTAAATTTTAATCAGATTCATCTAGCTGAAAGCAGGAGTTGCCAAATTCCTTCAAAGTTTGTGATGACACAGCATGATGAGATTGGTATTCAGATACTTGGTTCACTCCAGCAGCAATGGCAGTAATCTTCCAGAGAACAGGTTTGGAACAGGTTTAAACCCGAGGCAGCATTGGCATTCACAGGCTGGATGTTTAACAGCAGATTTCCCTGGAAGTCGGTAATGCATCATTAAAACTTTCCAAAGGTCAGAGAACCTTAGGTCATGTGATTTTTAAAAAGATTTGTGCGTGGGAGTGGGACTTTAGCACAGTAAAAGGCGATTTGTGAATGACTGGTATCTTGCCACTTTAAAAAATAGGTTATTAATGTCCTTTGGGAAGTGTAACCTGCTTGTCTTTACCCATGGCAGTGTGTGATTCCAGGTTCTCACTCTGTGGCAGGTTCTTAATGTCATTAGGGCAAGCAGGGATGAGAAAAAAATTGCCGCATGCCAACAGAATCAAGAAATAATTCTTTCTGCGAGGTGTAGTTCAAAGGTCTGGCACATATAGGTTAATGTGGGTCTTAGTAAGTGCCGACCACACAGCGAAGTAAGGGAACACATGACCCACATCCAGGGTCGGTCTAGTGTTGGATAGAGCAGTGTGGACCAGATATCAGGGGACAGTTCATAGTTCATACCCATTGCTGTATATTTTTAAATAGATTTAAGTCCATAAAGACTACATATGACTACAAAAAAATTTTCAGACCTACCAAACTGTATCTAACACCCTACAACACATCCATCCCCTTATCCCTCTGGACAATATCCAGACCTGGGCTGACAAGTGGCAAATAACATTTGCGCCACACAAATGCCAGGCAATGACCATCACTAATAAGAGACACTCTAGCCACCGCCTCTTAACATTCAATGGTGTAACCATCATTGAATCCTCCACTGTCAACATCCTTGGGGTTACTATTGATCAGAAACTCAACTAGACTCACCACATAAACATACTGCCTACAAGAGCAGATCAGAGGCTAGGAATACTGTGGCGAGTAACTCACCACCTGACTCCCCAGAGCCTATCCACCATCTACAAGACACAAGTCAGGAGTGAGATGGAATACTCCCCACTTGCCTGGATGGATGCAGCTCCAACGACACTCAAGAAGCTTGACACCATCCAGGACAAAGCAGCCCGCTTCATTGGCATCACATCTACAAACATTCAATCCTACCACCACCGACGCTCAGTCGCAGCAGTGTATACCCAGTGTCTTGTACTTAAACAAAGGAGACTACAAAGGGATCAGGGAGGAGTTGGCTAAGGTAGACTGGAAGCAAAAACTTTACGGTGGGACAATTGAGGAACAGTGGAGGACTTTCAAAGCGATCTTTCACAGTGCTCAGCAAAAGTTATACCAGTGATAAGGAAGGACTGTAGAAAAAGAGATAAACAGCCATGGATATCTAAGGAAATAAAGGAGGGCATCGAATTGAAAGAAAATGCATACAAAGTGGCAAAGATTAGTGGGAACCTAGAGGATTGGGAAATCAGTAGAAAGCCACGAAAAAAACTATAAAGAAAAGTAAGATGGATTATGAGAGTAAACTAGCTCAGAATATAAAAACAGATTGCAAAGGTTTCTACAAATATATAAAATGAAAAAGAGTGGCTAAAGTAAACAGTGGTCCTTTAGAGGAGGAGAAGGGGGATGTAATAACTGGAAATGAGAAAATGGCTGAGGCATTGAACAGGTATTTTGTGTCGGTCTTCGCAGTGGAAGACACAAATAACATGCCAAAAATTGATGACAGGATGACAGGATAGCAGGTGAGAACCTAGAAACCATCATTATCACGAAAGAGGTAGTGTTGGGCAAGTTAATGGGGCTAAAGGTAGACAAGTCTCCTGGTCCTGATGGAATGCATCCCAGGGTACTAAAAGAGATGGCGGGAGAAATAGCAAATGCACTAATGGTAATTTACCAAAATTCTCTGGATTCTGGGGTGGTTCCCGCAGATTGGAAATGTGACGCCACTGTTTAAAAAAGGTAGACAAAAGGTGGTTAACTATAGGCCGTTAGCTTAACTTCTATAGTAGGGAAAATGCTTGAATCTATCATCAAGGAAGAAATAGCAAGACATTTGGATATAAATTGTCCCATTGGTAAGACGCAGCATGGGTTCATGAAGGGAAGGTCATGTTTGACTAATGTGGTGAAATTCTTTGAGAACATTACATGCGCAGTGGACAATGGAGAACCTATGGATGTGGTTTATCTGGATTTCCAGAAGGCATTTGACAAGGTGCTGCACCAACGGCTGTTGCATAGTCCCTTTTGTCCTTCGAAGACACGCAAGTGGACAGTATTCTTTTTTAGAAAGATAAAGATGATTTGTGAAGTTTCAGGAAGGGGCTTTAGTGCCTTTTTAGAGATTATGAGTCTCTTGAATCTATCATCAAGGAAGAAATAGCGAGATATCTGGAGAGAAATTGTCCCATTGGGAAGACTCAGCATAGATTCATGAAAGGCAGGTCAAGTTTAACTAACTTACTGGAATTCTTTGAGGATATTACAAGTGCGGTGGACAAATGGGAACCGGTGGATGTGGTGTGTCTGAATTTCCAGAAGGCATTTGACAAGGTGCCGCACCAACGGCTGTTGCATAAGATAAAAGTGCACAGTGTTATGGGTAATGTATTAGCATGGATAGAGGATTGGTTAACTAACAGAAAGCAAAGAGTGGGGGTAAATGGGTGTTTATCTGGTTGGCGATTAGTAACTACTGGTGTGCTTCAGGGATCAGTGTTGGGACTGCAATTGTTTACGATTTACATAGATGATTTGGAGTTGGGGGCCAAGTGTAGTGTGTCAAAATTCGCAGATGACACGAAGATGAGTGGCAGAGCAAAGTGTGCAGAGGATGCTGAAAGTCTGCAAAGGGACATAGATAGTCTAAGTGAGTGGGCGAGGGACTGGCAGATGGAGTACAATGTTGGTAAATGTGAGATCATCCATTTTGGTAGGAATAATAGCAAAATGGATTATTATTTAAATGGTAAAAAATTGCAGTATGCAGCTGTGCAGAGGGACCTGGGTGTCCTTGTGCAGGAATCTCAAGGAGTTGGTTTGCAGGTGCAGCAAGTAATTAAGGTGGCAAATGGAATTTTGCCCTTCATTGCTACAGGGATGGAGTTTAAAAACAGCGAGGTTATGTTGCAGCTGTATAAGGTGCTGGTGAGGCCACACCTGGTGTACTGTGTACAGTTTTGGTCTCCTTACTTGAGAAAGGATATACTGGCACTGGGCGGGGTGCAGAGGAGATTCACTAGATTGATTCCGGAGTTGAGAGGGTTGGCTTATGAGGAGAGACTGAGTAGACTGGAACTATACTCATTAGAATTCAGAAGAATGAGGGGGGATCTTATAGAAACATATAAGATTATGAAGGGAATAGATAAGATAGAAGCAGGGAAGTTGTTTCCACTGGCGGGTGAAACTAGAACTAGGGGCATAGCCTCAAAATAAGAGGAAGCAGATTTAGGACTGAGTTGCGGAGGAACTTCTTCACACAAAGGGTTGTGAATCTGTGGAATTCCCTGCCCAGTGAAGCAGTTGTGACTATTTCATTGAATGTTTTTAAGGCAAGGATAGATAAATTTTTGAACAATAAAGGAATTAAGGGTTATGGTGAGCGGGCGGGTAAGTGGAGCTGAGTCCACGAAAAGATCAGCCATGATCTTATTGAATGGCGGAGCAAGCTCGAGGGGCCAGATGGCCTACTCCTGCTCCTAGTTCTTATGTTCTATCTACAAGATGTACTGCAGCAATTCACCAAAGATCCTTAGACAGCACCTTCCAAACCTACAATCACTTCCATCTAGAAGGACAAGGGCAGCAGATAAATGGGAATACCACTACCTGCAAGTTCCCCTCCAAGCCACTCACCATCCTGACTTGGAAATATATCGCCGTTCCTTCACAGTCGCTGGGTCAAAATCTTGGAATTCCCTCCCTAATGGCACTGTGGGTCAACCCACAGAACATGGATTGCAACGATTCAAGAAGGCAGTTCACCATCACCTTCTCAAGGGCAACCAGGGATGGGCCAGCCAGCGACGTCCATGTCCCACGAATGAATAAAAAAGTTTCCCCCAGAGCATTGCAGAATTCTAGGCATGTGCAGCAACACAACTAGCTGGCTCTGACACTGACTCACAATGTACTCACCTGTGAGTTGGAGACATTAGGTGAAATGGCTGACTTGCTGGATACATGTTCTTGTGGGGAGTCCTGCCCTTTCAAAAAAATGTGAATCAGATTCCCACGAGCTGGAAGCAAAGCGTTTAACTGCTGAATGTTTATTTATTAATGCCACAAGTAGGCTTAAATTAACACTGCAATGAAGTTACTGTGAAAATCCCGTAGTCGCCGCCACACTCGGGCGCCTGTATGGGTACACTGAGGGAGAATTTAGCATGACCTAACCAGCACGTCTTTTGGACTGTGGGAGGAAACCGGAGCACCTGAAGGAAACCCACGCAGACACGGGGAGAATGTGCAGACTCCGCACAGTCAGTGACCAAAGCCAGAAATCGAACCCGGTGCCTTGCGCTGTGAGGCAGCAGTGCTAACCACTGTGCCACCGTGCCGCCCGAAAGATATGGGAGAAGCTGGTCACTACACATTGGAAAATCTGGGCCAATCTCCAGATGCTTGAACACCAGAAGATGCGCTGATGAACCCCTTGGCCATTCTACTGCAAGGATTCCGCAGGAATTGCCAAGGAAGTTCTAACTTCCAGTGGGCAGTTCCCTTGCGTCTGGAACTCTCCGAAAGTCTCCAACTCGAGTTAGAGTCAGGACCTTTGGAGAATTCCAAGTGACTAACCTGGATAATGAACCAGGAAATGTTAGACGGGGGTAAAAAAAAAGTTAATTGCTAGGTAACAAATGACAAGCCCCCCCACCCACCACCCTATCGATCTGCCCAGCTGGCACCCAACCACCCAATCCAGCCAGCACTCTTTCCAAATTGCCAAATACCACCTTACCCACATTGCCATGCACCACCCTACCCAGTTAACACCATACCCAGCTACCTACCTACCACCCTACTCAGCTGTCATCCTACCCACAGTGCCACTCTACCCAGTTAGCACCCTACTCAGCTGACCACCTACCGCTCTACTGACCCTATCCACTCAGGTGCAACATTCACCCTTCTTCCCACCACTCAGCTGACACTCTACCACTTTACCACTCTACCAGCACGGTAGCACAGTGGTTAGCACTGCTGCTTCATAGCGCCAGGGACCTGGGTTCAATTCCCGGCTTGGGTTACTGTCTGTGTGGAGTTTGCACATTCTCCTCGTGTCTGCGTGGGTTTCCTCCGGGTGCTCCGGTTTCCCCTCACAGTCTAAAGATGTGTGGGTTAGGTTGACTGGTCATGCTAAAATTGCCCTTTAGTGTCCTGAGATGCGTAGGTTAGAGGGATTAGCGGGTAAATATATAGGAATGTGGGGGTAGGGCCTGGGTGGGATTGTGGTCGGTGCAGACTCGATGGGCCAGATGGCCTCTTTCTGCACTGTAGGGTTTCTATGATTCTATGATACCATCCACGCATTTACATCTGTTACCCCACACATATTCACAAACATACAGAGAAGCAATTCAGACAAGCTTTTCACTCTGTTAGTGAATGAAAACTTAACAAAATGCAGCAGCTAGTACTGTAAAAAAAAGATGTGTGGCTTGGCTGCTCCTACTAATGCTGCACCACAAGGAAGAACTCTTGGAACTGGTACTGAAGAGGCCCGGTTTGGAAATCTTGGCCAAGGATGCAGAGCTCTGGTGTTGGGTAAAATATAAAAGGAGCAGAGTAACAGTTCAATGGGTCACCACTCCTCAGAAGATTTAGTCCAACATTACGGAGCCTGGGCACGATTAGCTTCCTCCAAAAGATTAAATTCACTTTTTAATACAAAGTTCAACTAATAAAAACACAATGTGATTTAGAACTATTAGAATGCAAGAGGATTGAAAAAAACAACTGTGAATGAACAAGAGAGAATGCTTACAAGCTGAATCTATTTGAGGTGATGAGAAAAAAATATAAATTGTGGACTATCAATGTGTAAATGAGGCTTTGATAATGCAGATGTTGGAATTTTGAACTAAAGGCAAAGTGCTGGAAATGCTGAACAGGTTAGGCAGCATCGATAGAGAAAGAGTTAACATTTCACACAGATGGCCTTTCATCAGTTCTGCCAGAACTCACTGAATTGAAATACTAACTTTCCGCTTCCCACAGATGCAGGCTTTAAGTAAAAATACGATCAAAAAGGATTATAGACAGAGGCATAATAGCTTCTGACATCTCAAGCTTTATCTCCTGAAGGTGACACTAATGTTCGGATAAAAGTCTTTAAGGATTTTTAATCCCATTTCTGTCTGTGCTTTAGTCAGCGCCAAGTATGAAACAAACTTTCTTCATTATCAAAATATTTGAACATTACTCTGGCAAGCCAAGTTTAAATGAAAGCTCCTGAAGTGGAAGAGTCCAGACAGAGTCAGACAGGATTCATTTGTAACACTGAGCATGACCAATTATCAGTGTCAACTGTCGATAAGCTGCGGGTCCCATCTGACCAGCTTGGGTCATTGTCAGTGCGGAGTCTGCACGTTCTCCCTGTGTCTGCGTGGGTTTCCTCCGGGTGCTCCGATGTCCTCCCCACAGTCCAAAAGACGTGCTGGTGCATTGGCCAAGCTAAATTCACCCTCAGTGTATCCGAACAGGCACCAGAGTGTGGCAATTAGGGGATTTTCACAGTAACTTCATTGCAGTGTTAATGTAAGCCTACTTGTGACTAATAAATAAACAACATTAAACAAAGTGTGTGATTTTAAAAACTTATTCTGTAGCCTGCTCACCCCCCTTCAGTCACTCAAGAACGCTGTTCAAATATCTTGGGAACGTGTATTTCTGCAAAGTCACCTATTTGGCTTGTTCCTGCTTCACATCATGTGGATAGGTCAGTGACCAAGCAATGTTCATGATCCATATCAGTACCAGCATCGCAGATGGAAAAAGGGATGAAGACCTCCAAGATGAACTTAGGGAGCGAGGGACCAGTAAGCAGGACCTCAAAAGGTAGCAATAATGGGATACTCCAACACCTTCTGTTCCTGAGTACAGAAATAGAAGGATAGAGCAGATGAATGCGTGGGTTGGAGAGATAGGACAGGAAGGAGGGCTTTAGATTCTTGGGACATTTGGACTGGTTCTTGGGATGATAGGGCTTATACATAAAGGACAGGCAGTTTGCTAGTCCTGTTGGGAAAATTCAAATTGGCAGATATTGTATTCAGGATGTAAAATTATAAAGGAAAAATAGGTGTAGAACGGAGGGAGATGGATAGCACTAAAGAAAGTAGTCAGGTTTTATAAAGGTTCAGAGTAAGAGAGAACATAATGTGTAAATTAGGTTTGCAGTGCAAGAATACAATTGCACAAAGTGTGGTAAATAAGTCTAGCAATAGGCGAGAGAGGGTTATTATCTCTACCCAGTCGAATATCTAGACATTGTGCTAATCAAATATGAAATGTGTGTGGCCAAATTCTTCTCCAACTTGATTTTCAAGTTTGCTGATGACATCATCGTAGTGGGTCAGATCTCAAACAATGATGAGACAACGAATAGGAATGATATAGAAAATCTGGTGAACTGGAGCGGCGACAATAATCTCTCCCTCAATATCAACAAAACAAAAGAGATGGTCATTGACTTCAGGAAGCATAAAGGACAACATGCTCCTATCTATATCAACGGGGACGAAGTAGAAAGGATTGAAAGCTTCAAGTTTTTAGGTGTCGAGATCACCAACAACCTCTCCTGGTCCTCCCATGCCAACACTATAGTTAAGAAAGCCCACCAACGCCTCTAATTTCTCAGATGACGAAGGAAATTGGCGTGTCAGCTACGACTCTCACCAGCTTTAACAGATGAATCATAGAATGCATTCTTTCTGGCTGTATCACAGCTTGGTACAGCTCCTGCTCTGCCCAAGACTGCAAGAAACTACAAAAGGTCGTGAATGTAGCCCAATCCATCACGCAAACCAGCCTCCCATCCATTCACTCTATCTACACTGCCCGCTGTCTCAGAAAAGCAGCCACATAATTAAGGACCAGACGCATCCCGGACATTCTTTCTTCCATCGGGAAGAAGATACAAAAGTCTGAGGTCACGTATCAACCGATTCAAGAACAGCTTCTTCCGTGCTGCATCAGACCTTTGAATTGACCTACCTTGCATTAAGTTGATCTTTCTCTACACCCTAGCTATGACCGTAACACTACCTTCTGCACTCTCTCGTTTCTTTCTCTATGAATGGTATGTTTTGTCTGTGTAGCGTGCAAGAAACAATATTTTTTCCACTGTATGTTAATACATGTGACAATAATATATCAAATCAAATAGGGTTCATTCACATTCTTACAGACATGCTGTCGCTATCTCAAATGGTGCTGCAATGAAGAATGTACAGTAATGCAAATTAGATAGCCATCTTCATTGAAAGTTCAGGTCACTTTTTGCTTGAATTTTAAAAAGTCTAATTTTTTTGGCATGAAGCACATCTCCATGATACTATCCTACTATAGGCTAGGATAGTAATAGTGTAAAAAGCAAACAAGTGAAAATTCTGAAGTTCAATCAGGAGAATTTTCTAGGTCAGCACATTTCTGGCCTAAGGAGGGAGCATGCATTGCTAGATCTGGTCCTGGGGAAGGAGTTGGGTCAAGTGAATCAAGTGTTAGTAGGGGAACATTAAACGAACAGTGAATATTGTATCATACGTTTTATGTTAACTATGAAAAAGCACAAAGAATAATTCAAATGGAAAAGCACAAAGAACAATTCAGAGTAAAAAATTAGCAGGCAGGCCAGTTTCAGTGAGAACAAATCCGCCCCAGATAAATTTGAATGAATGATTGGCAGGTCAAACTGTAATGGAGAAATGGGCTGCCTTTAACGAGATAGTTTAGGTACAGTCGAAGTAAAGCAAAGCCAGAGTTCCCTGGATGAAAAATGGATAGACGGTTAAGCAGAAAAAGGATACACATGACAGATAGCAAGTTGAAGGTACAAGTGAGCACCAGGTGAAATATAGCAAGTTGAGAAAGGAAATCAAAAAAGAAATGTGAAGCAAAGAGATCAGGAGGGGAAGTTGGCAACTCATTAAAAAAAATCGAAGTCTTCCACAGACATATAAATAATAAAACATCAGTAGTAAGAAGAAATGGACCAGATTATGCACTAAAAGGAATGACACCTTGAGGCTGAGAGCATGGGCTGAAGTACTTTGTACCAGGGAAGAAAATGCTGCCAGTCATAACAAAAGATGAGATAGTTGAGACATTAGAATGGCTTAAAAACAATAAAAAAGAATTAGGAAGCCTGGCTGTATGCAAAGTTTATAAGTCACCAGGACTGAATGAGATGCACCCAAGGGAAGTAAAAGGTGTAAATTACAGAGACACTAGCCACAAATTTCCAATCTTTTTTGGATTCAGGGATACTGCTTAGTGGACTAGAGGACTGCACATGTCCGAAGAAAAGTGCAAGGATAAACCCAGCAACTCCATACTAGTTAGTTTAATCAGTGGTGGACAAGCTTTTGGAAACAATAAACCAGGGTATAAACAATCAGTTAATTGAACAAATGTCCAAAATGAACAGTCGGAACACGGACACAAAGTTGATTAGGGGGTGGTACAGTGGTTAGCACTGCTGCCTCACAGCACCAGAACTGTGAAGAGGATAATGTTAGACTGACATGGACAAAGACAGGCTGGCGAATTGTTGGACACATGGCAGATTAAATTTAAATGCAAAGAAATGTGAAGTAATTCCTTTTGTTAGGAAGAATAAGGAGATAATATAAAATAATAAATCCTAAAGATGATGCAGGAACAAGGGGACCTGGATATATGAGTTGGAGCAGGGCAGGCTGAGAAAGTGGTGTGTAAGTCATATGGACTTTATAAATAGAAGCATAGAATACAAAAGTGAGAACATTACGATAAATGCTTATAAAACACTAGTTCCTTCTCAATTTATCATGTCCAATCTGAGCACCACATTATAGGAAGGTAGCGAAGTCAGGGAGGGTGTAGAAAAGATTTACGAGAATGTTTCCAAGGATGAGAGACTTCAATTATGTGGATAGATTGGAGAAGATTGAGAGGTGATTTGATGCAAGTGTTCAAAATCATGAAGAATCTGGACAGAGTGGATAGACGGAAACTGTTCCCATTGGCAGACAATCATGAAACACAGAACATAATTTAAAGCTGTTACGCAAAAGAACCAATGACAACATGAGTAGAAGCTTTTGTAATGTAGTAAGTGGTTAAGATCTGAAATGAGGGTGGTGGAGGGAGATTCAATTTTATCTTTCAAAAGTAAATGGTGTAATCTAAAGAGAAACAACTTGCAGGGATACAGAAGAAAAAGGCAGGAGGTGGGACCAGCTAAATTGCACTTGCCGAGAACAAACAGGGACATGATAGACGGTGCCTGCCCTCTGTGCTGTAATTATTCCATGATTATATGAAGTGGCACCTGGTAACACATGGATACTTCCAACTTCCTGTGGATGAGGCTATGCTGAAGAACAAGTTGCACTGAGATTATAACTTCAGTTGACTCACAAACAGGTTGAAGGTTCAAGTTGATGCAAGCAGAACAGCTCCACCATGAGTTGTAAACATAACCATAAATAAACATCCCCACTTCTGACCTTACGATGGTGGGAAGATCATTGATAAAGCTGTTGAAGATGGTTGGGCCAACAACACTATCCTGAGGAACTCCTGCAGCAATGTCCTCGTTTTAATATTTTCCTTGTTTCTTTTCTGTTTCTCTTAATTTTCAGATAGAGGCAACGGTAACAACAACACTCGTATTTATATGGGACCTTTAATGTAGTAAATGTCCCAAGGCTCTTCACGGGAACATTATCAAACAAATTTGACACCCAGCCAGAAGTGGAAATATTAGGGCAGGTGACCAAACCCATGGTCAAAGAAGTAGGTTTTAAGGAGAAAGGTGGGTTTTTTTGGCAGGGGTTGGAAATCCATAGCTTACAGCCTCAGTAGATGAATGCACCTCGCTGATTGAGGTGCTAGAATGCAGAAGAGACCAGGTTTGGATCAGAGAGCTGTAGCAGATTACTAGAATTGAAAACAAGGATAAGAATTTTAAAATTGAAGCACTTGATCAATTGGGCCAGTGGACTGACGAATAGCAGATGGAGATTAATTTAGACAAATGCGAGGTGATGCATTTTGGGAGATTGAACCGGGGCAGGACTTACTCAGTTAATGGTAGGGCGTTGGGGAGAGTTACCGAACAAAGATCTAGGGGTACATGTTCATAGCTCCTTGAAAGTGGAGTCACAGGTGGACAGAGTGGTGAAGAAAGCATTCGGCATGCTTGGTTTCATCGGTCAGAACATTGAATACAGGAGTTAGGACGTCTTGTTGAAGTTGTACAAGACATTGGTACGGCCACACTTGGAATACTGTGTGCAATTCTGGTCACCCTATTATAGAAAGGATATTATTAAACTAGAAAGAGTGCAGAAAAGATTTACTAGGATGCTACCGGGACTTGATGGATTGAGTTATAAGGAAAGGCTGAATAGACTGGGACTTTTTTCTCTGGAGCGTAGGAGGCTAAGGGGTAACCTTATAGAGGTCTATAAAATAGAGGGGCATAGACAAGGTAAATAGTCAATATCTTTTCCCAAAGGTAGGGGAGTCTAAAACTAGAGGGCATAGGTGTAAGGTGAGGGGGGAGAGATACAAAAGTGTCCAGAGGGGCAATTTTTTTCACACAGGGTGGTGAGTGTCTGGAACAAGCTGCCAGAGGTAGTAGTAGAGGTGGGTACAATTTTATCTTTTAAAAAGCATTTAGATAGTTACATGGGTACGATGGGTATAGAGGGATATGGGCCAAATGCGGGCAATTGGGGTTTTGGAAAAAAAAAAGGGTGGCATGGGCAAGTTGGGCCAAAGGGTCTGTTTCCATGCTGTAAACCTCTATGACTCTATGACACTGCTGAACCATGAACATAAGTTAGCCAGCACAGGAGTGATGTGATGGGTAAAGGGCACTTTGCTCTCTGATGCCTGTATCCTAACTCGCACAAAGTGCAGCCAGCCTGCTCCTTTTTCATTAACTTTCAATATAAACAACAATCCAGAAAATATATGAAAGCAGACTAACAGGTTAAAGATAGGGGTTCCAAAATATCTCAAGTATGTGCCAATCTGAAGAACCACTAGAGGTCACTGACACCACGTGATCACCTTTTTTCTTCATACGTTTTAAAGCGCTCTCGCCAGCATTTTGTGCATTAATCATTGCTGCATATCTCACATTAAGAAAATTTACAAAGGCTCATATTTATAAAACTCCCTTCACCAAAGCTTTACAGACAAGGATCCCACAGTGTGTCAATTTTTCCTAACTTAGGTCAGCTACCTTTTTCCTCATCATTCTAAAATCTGCCCTAATCTAATTTGATGTTTTAATTTTATACAAACCATGTCCCTTTCTTGTGGATCCTAAATCTTACTACTCCCCAAGATACTCACCCATATCTAGCTTATCTACTTGATCTGTTGCATTAATCATTCCTAGATTTAGCAGCACCTCCATCCTTGTCAGCCTATTAACACACTACTTGAGAAAGCCACCCTGTAAACATTTAAGGATTCCATATCTGTTCCTCATTCTATGTCTTAGTGGATAATTCAAAACCAGAACAATAATTTGTTATTACTACTCGTTTCTCAAATCTGACTGCAGATTTTATCTTCCATTTGTTTCCCACAGTTTGGAGGTATGGACATAAGGCAAGTCAGCTTGCAAAAAAATTTCACCTCAAACCAAAGTGTTTCTTTACAACCTGTATTGCTTCTCTCATGTTCTTGGTGTCATGCTTGTTTGAATGCTGCCTTGATTGAGAGCAGATGCGGTCTCCTCTGGTATTCAGCCCTAAGGTCAATACCTGAATCAATGCTGTGGGGTCTGGATCGGAGTGATTCTAGCAGAATGTGAACAGGTCATTCATGGTAAGATGTTACTCAATGGAACTATGATAACTCCTTCCATACTTTCGGGAGAAGAATGAGACAGTTGGCTGGGTTAGATTTACTCTGCCTTTTGTGGACAGGATGTATTGAAGTAATCTTTCATATTGTTTATTTTTATTTATTAGTTACAAGTAAGGCTTACATTAACACTGCAATGAAGTTACTGCGAAATTCCCCTGGTCGCCACAGTCCAGCACCTGTTCGGGTCAATGTCTTTCAAACTGTAGGAGGAAACTGGAGCACCCGGAGGAAACCCACACAGACATGGGAAGAACGTGCAAACTCCACAGATAGTGACCCAAGCCGGGAATCGATCCCGGGTTCCTGGCGCTGTGAAGCAGCAGTGCTAACCACTGTGCTATGTGCTGCCCACGCCCACATTGTTGGGTAGATGCCCTTGTAACAGGCTCCAGGAGTACACAGCAAGCTGGATACAAAATTGGCTCATTGGCAGGAAACAAGGGGTAATTGTCGATGGGTGTTTTTGCAACAGAAAGGCTGTTTCCACTGAAATTCCGCAGGGCTGAGAACTAAGTCCCTATTTTTGTGATGAGTTGGATGTAAATGTAGGGGAAAATTATTAAAAAGTTTACAGATGACACAAAAATTGGTCACATAGTTAACAGCTATGAACTGCAAGAAGATATCAATGGACTGGTCAGGTGGGCAAGAAAGTGGCAAACAGAATTTAACCCAAAGAAAGGAGGTGATACGTTTAAGGAGGTCAAACAAGACAAGGGAACACACAAGAAAATGGAAGGATTCCGAGAGGTGTAGAGGAAATAAGGGACCATGGAGTGAATGTCCACAGATCCCTGAAGGTAACAGAACAGGTTGATAAAGATGGTTAAGGTGGCATATGAAACCCTTTGCTGAGGCATACAATATAAGAGCAGGGAGGTTATGCTGGAACTAGTAAAAAAAAATAGTTTAGCCACAAATTGAGTATCATGTGCAGTATGATTCAACTGACGACCAGGAAGCTTTTGTCAAAATAAACTTTATTTAAAAAGTTAGAATATAACAAGAAAAATTAGTATAACTTCTATCAATTAAAATACTTAAACATGACAAAGTATAATTCTTAACAGCCAACTATCACTATTGTTCCAATTTAGCAGTATCCCCCATTGACATAAATCCATTCTTTAGAACCCATTAACACAGAAAGCAGATATGCTTACATGGATACAAGATTTATAGCTTTTTAACACCTCTGGACGTAGATCCAGACAGCAGTTTCCAGAGAAGGATATATCCTCAAACAGCAGAACTTCAGACAAGTAAACCTACTCCCTGACAGCACCAAACCTCCAGATTTCAGAGACAGAAAGGGGTACCCCTTTCTGTAGCTTCCAAACAGTAACTCTCAAACAGCAGATTCTCAGAAAAAGAGACGTATTTCCTGACAATTTCCATCTCCCACTTCAGAGAGGGGAAAAGAGAGGCACTGTTCTCTAACAACTCAAAAGTAGCATCTGACTTGATTCTTCTGTGTATGCCTTGCTCCTCCCGGTCATATGACCTGACCTGTCAATCAACCTAATCAAGTCCCTTTGTGCAAAACCCCAAGGAAACCAGAACAGAACAGCATTAGTCCAGATTAAAACAACCATTCTAGCAATTGGGAGCAATTATGCTGCTGCAGTAACAATACAGGGCTGCTGGATGTAGACAAAATGGCATTGGTAATAGAAGAAAACTGCTAAAACAGATCCTGCACAAGAAACATGACAAATACATTTCTTAAAGGCACAGTATCATCACAATAACTGCAGCAAGACATCCCTATACCTATACTTGAATCGTTTCACTATGAAGGTGAACATACTATTTCCCTTCTTCATCACCTGCTTACTTGCAGCGACTGGTGTATAAGGACACCCAGGTCCCGTTGTACATTCTCCTTTCCCCTCTCTCAATCTATAGCCAGGTAATAATCTGTCTTCTTGTTTTTGCACCAAAGTGGATAAACTCACATTTATCCAAATTATACTGCATCTGCCATGCATTTGCCCACTCACTCAACTTGTCCAAGTTACACTGAAGCATCTCTGCATCCTCCATCAACTCATTCTTCCACCCTGCTTTGTGTCATCTGCAAATTTGGAGATAATACATTTAGTTCCCTCATCTAAATCATTAATATACATTGTGAATAGCTGGGGTCTGGCACTGATCCCTGCAGGACCCCACTAGTCACTGCCTACCACTTGAAAAAAGACCTATTTGTTCCTACTCTGTTTCCTGTCTGCCAACCAGATTTCTACCTATCTCAATACACTACCCCAATCCTATGCATTTTCATTTTACACACTAATCTCTTGTGTAAGACCTTGTCAAAAGCCTTCTGAAAGTCCAAATAAGCCACTTATCTACTGTCCCTCATCTAATAGTTACAACCTTGAAGAGTTGCAGTTGATTTGTCAAGCATGATTTTCCTTTTGTAAATCCATGCTGATTCTGTTCAGTTCTGCCTCTGTTTTCTAAGTGCTCTGCTATTAAATCTATTACAATGAACTCTAGCATTTTACCCACTGCTGACATCAGGCTGATTTTCACTTTGTAGAGTGAAAACAGGGAATTATAGACCAGTCAGCCTGATGTCAGTAGTGGGGAAAATCACCCTACTGACATCAGGGTGATTTTCCCCACTATTGACATCAGGCTGACTGGTCTATAATTCCCTGTTTTCGCTCTACCTCCCTTTTTAAACAGTGGGATTACATTAGCTACCTTCCAATGGGTAGGAACTGTCCCAGAGTCTATAAAACCTTTGAAGTTGACCACCAATGCGACCACTATTCCCAGGGCCACTTACTTTAGTGTGAAATGTTGATTATCCGGCCTTGGAGATTCACTGGTCTTCAATCTACCAATTTCCCCAACACCATTTTTCTATTAATACTGATTTCCATCGGTTCCTCCCTCCTACTAAACCCAGTGTTCACCAACATTGCTGGTGCATTATTTGTATCCTCCTTGTGAAGACAAAATCAAAGAATGTATTTAGTTAGTCAGCCATTTCTTTGTTTCCCATTATAAATTCCCCTGTTTCTAACTCGAAGGGACCCATATTTGTCTTCACCAATCTTTTTCTCTTCACATACATATTGGCTATATACATATAGTCAGTTTTTATGTTCCCCATAGGCTTACTCTTGTAGTCTACTTTCCCCATCTTAATCAATCTTTTTATCTTCCTTTGCTGAATTCTAAACTGCTCCCGATCCTCAGGTCTGCTGTTTTTTTCCGGACAATTTGTATGCCTCTCCGTTTAATTACCTGGCTTGACACACATAACCTCACCGACTGGGCTGATTAGGTGGAAAGCACAGGGATTCCCCAGTGTCTCTGATCTGATTGGTTAATGAGATTTCCCAATAGGCAAAATTACAAAGGAAAGGAGTGAGAGGAAAAGACACTTAGTAGAACTGGACTTTCCATCTTCCTTTACTTTTTTTTAAAAAAAAGTAAAGTTCAGTGTATATTAGTATGTCTTTGAACGTTAGTTGCAATTTGCCTAAGGCATGGATGGTTGTGATTAAAACCACACTGTTCTAATCCAAGTGTGGTGCCAAGGAGTTAAATCTGAGGGATTTCTCAATGGTTTTTCCCTGCAAATGACTGGAAAACTGATTGAGCCTGAACATCCAACTCCCAGCATCGATTGACAGGGTCAGCTTCACTCAGGCAGATTCCTGAAATCCCCGCATACAAGGTAAAAGAGACTGTGTTCCTTGTTATAGATCTTAGCGGAGATGTGCTTCACAGACAAGGGGCTGTCAATTCATTTCTTGATACCTAATGCAATGAATAATGCCAGAAAGAAAACGCAAAATTGCATTTATAGTAAACTGGCATGACCCACTAAATCAGACACTGTTGGTAACTAATAAATGAAATTGCAATCTTGTAAGGTTTTAGCTGAAAGGCATAGGGTGGAATTTTATCAGAAAAATGTTAAATGTCCAGCTAGCGTGAAAATGGGAGTTGAAGATCCGTTTTTTGGGCGAGTTTTTACGCCCAACCTGGTGCACATTGTGCATGAAAAAATGGGCTAGATCGTTTCTAGCTACTACAGGCAGTGGGCAGGGCTTAATTCCAGCCAGCAGCAGAGGAAGCTATTGCACATGTAACAGACCTCTGTGTCTGCACTTGTACAATAGCAACAGCAGAGGCCCGAGAGAGAGCGCTGTCAGGACTCGGCTGCCGGAGCCAGCCCGAACTGACCCCCCCCCCCCACCCCGTCCTCTCCCCCTTTCACCTCCCTCCCCCACCGATCGGAGCTACAGAGTGGCAGCAGGCCCCCCCAACTCATCCCACCGATCTGAGCTGCAGAGCAGCAGCAAGCCCCACTCCTTCCCTCACCCCACCGATAGGAGCTGCAGAGTGGCAGCAGGTCCCTCCTCCCTCCCCGATCTAGCCATCCCAGTCGGGCCCTGCCCCCATATCCCCCACCCCCTCCGGACCCCGACCCCATATGCCCCACCCCATAGGCCCCTCCCTGGCACTGCCCAATGGGCATTGTCAAGGTGCCAGGCTGGCACTGCCCAAGGGGCACCTCTCCTTGCCCTGGGCCTCCCTGGAGGCCTCAATGGCCGGTTCTACCAACGAGGGCAACACAACTATTCCCTGTTCACGGAGAGCAGGTGTTTTCCTCACTAGACAGAGTCTCTCCTGGCAAGGCCATAAATACAAATGAGTCCAGACGATTCAGCACCAGACTCGCTAATAACATGGAAATGAACATCTAAATAAATTATTCAGCTTTTTGCCATAAATAGGCGAGAGGCTGACCTCACCAAAAACCTGGTTCTGGTAAGATCGCGAGAGCTGAGAAATCAGGCGCGATCCTGATTTCTTGGCTCTCACGCAATTTTGGAGATGGGACACAGGGTGACCATGTCCCTTATATGTGATTGGTCACAGACAATCACCCGACAATGCGGCGAACCATGTGAGCAATCGATTCAGACGAAAAAAAGTGGGTTTGCCATGGAATTGTTTGTCTCACTGAAATGTTACTGGAAAGGTTGGGAACCATTACCTTAGATTTCTCTCCCGAGTTACATTCGCACCTTCAATCTCAACAATGAATATAATTTCCCACTTGTTAATCCAACCTAATAAAGCTATATTCTTCCAGTCTGTCCCATTACATTCAACTTCAGTCCCCACCCAGTTTGTTTATCAGTGAATTTCAACAACTTTCTTTTTGGGATCATTATGAGCAACAGCTTCAATGATGACCCAAGAGACCCCACTGGTCAACACTGTTTGTTCACCTTCAAGTACAATTATTTTTAGCTTTCTCTAATTTAGCCAATTTTGGATCCACCGCAGAAGCTTCCATCAATCCAGACCTGCATACCTTGTGAGCAATTCTCCTATGCGACAGTCCTTCCCTTCCGTCACTGGATGCCATCAACTATATTTCAGGCTCAAATCTATAGTGGCCAATGCTATCTTTACACCTCTTTCATCACTAACTCATCTTGGCAGCTCTGTTTAGATCATCCTTAAAATAGCCTTTCAAACACGAGCCCGTGAGGCAATCAAGGAGGTACCTGAAAGTCAGACTTCCATTCACTTGCTATCATAGAGGGAAAGACTCATTGAGATTCTGGGGACAGAGGGAGAGCTTTAAATGAAAGTAAACAACTTGGGCTGAATTTTCCCATTTTGAGGCTAAGTGCTCAAGCCGGTGGGAAAATGAGAGTGTTTCCCACTGGCAGCTTCTTTCAGATGGGCGAATCCTCAGACCCACCACTCAGCCCCACTTCCCCCTTAGACCCACTACTCAATCCTCCTTCAGGCTACACGCCCTGGCAGTACCAACAGTGCATTGCTCCTTGGCACTGACACCCTGGCCTGACGCCTTGCGACCCGGGTGGGGAGGGGAGGAACACGCAGAGAGGTTGGTCCATTAGCTATTTGCTCCTTTGCTGTGGTCAGGCTGCAGAGGAAGGATCCCTCAGGGGTCCTGGGGGCAAGGGGTTGACCTCACCATTCTCCCTGGCAGACCTGAAGATCATCCCTGGCACAATGATTTCTCAGTAAGAAGTTTAACAACACCAGGTTAAAGTCCAACAAGTTTATTTGGTAGCAAAAGCCACAAGCTTTCGGAGCCTTAAGCTCCTTCCTCAGGTGAGTGGGAATTCTGTTCACAAACAGGGCATATAAAGACACAAACTCAATTTACAGAATAATGGTTGGAATGCGAATACTTACAGCTACCACTGCAGGGAAGTCCATTGTCAACTTGTCCGACTACACACTTCAACCAGAAATCGAAGTTCTCAGCCGAGGGCTTAATTTTTGCCCCACCACCAAAATAGACCCCAAATAGACCACCAAAATCAGTCTCGCAGCAGACACAGAGGAATTCATCAGGCGAATGAGACTGCAGGAGTTCTTCCACAAACCCCAAGAGGCCAACAGCGAACACAATGAGACAGCCAATGAACCGGAACAGCCGACAGAGAGATCCGCAGTGCATCCGAAGAGGAAAGAGTCGAATTGGACTCCTCCGGAAGGCCGCTGCCCTCGACTTGACATGTATGCCCAAGCCATCAGGAGGTGCGTCAACACCAAATTCATCAGCCGCACTCACAAGACAGCCCCGAACATCACCCAAGCACAACGCAACGCCATCTGCGCTCTCAAGACCAATCGCAACATTGTCATCAAATCAGCAGACAAAGGAGGGGCCATTGTCATACTGAACGGAACGCATTACTGCAAAGAAGTATACCGACAACTAAACAACGAGGAACACTACAGGCGGCTACCCGCAGATCCGACCAAAAAACACACCCGTCAACTCAACACCCTGATCAAGACCATTGATCTGGACCTTCAGAGCACCCTCCGTGCTCTCATCCCACGTACTCCCCGCGTTGGAGATCTCTACTGCCTCCCGAAGATACACAAGGCAAACACACCCGGCCGTCCCATTGTATCGGGCAATGGGACCCTGTGCGAGAACCTCTCCAGCTCTGTCGAGGGCATCCTGAAACCCATTCTACAAAGAACCCCCAGCTTTTGTCGCGACACTACGCACTTCCTACAGAAACTCGGCACACATGGAGCAGTTGAACCAGGAGCACTCCTCGTCACAATGGATGTCTCGGCACTCTACACCAGCATCCCCCACAATGATGGCATTGCTGCAACGGCCTCAGTGCTCAGTGCCGACAACTGCCAGTTTCCAGATGCAATTTTACAACTCATCCGCTTCATCCTGGACCACAATGTCTTCACCTTCAACAACCAGTTCTTCATCCAGACACACAGAACAGCCATGGGGACCAAATTCGCACCTCAATATGCCAAACATCTTCATGCACAGGTTCGAACAAGACTTCTTCACCGCACAGGACCTTCAACCGATGCTATACACTAGATACATCGATGACATTTTCTTCCTTTGGACTCATAGACAAATCACTGAAACAACTATATGATGACATCAACAAGTTCCATCCCACCAGCAGACTCACCATGGACTACGCTCCGGAATCGGTTGCATTCTTGGACACACGCATCTCCATTAAGGAGGGTCACCTCAGCACCTCACTATACCAAAGATGTGCGGGTTAGGTTGATTGGCCATGCTTAAATTGCCCCTTAGTGTCCTGAGATGTGTAGGTTAGAGGGATTAGTGGCTAAGATATGGGGGTAGGGCCTGGGTGGGATTGTGGTCGGTGCAGACTCGATGGGCCGAATGGCCTCTTTCTGTACTGTAGAGTTTCTATGATTTATACCGCAAGTCCACGATGCTCCACTTCTCCAGCTTCCACCCTAAACACGTTAAAGAAGGCATCCCCTACGGACAAGCCCTCCGTATACACAGGATCTGCTCGGATGAGGAGGATCGCAACAGACACCTCCAGACGCTGAAAGATGCCCTCATAAGAACAGGATATGGCACTCGACTCATCGATCGACAGTTCCGACGCGCCACAGCGAAAAACCGCACCGACCTCCTCAGAAGACAAACATGGGACACGATGGACAGAGTACCCTTCGTCATCCAGTACTTTCCCGGAGCAGAGAAGCTACGGCATCTCCTCCAGAGCCTTCAACATGTCATTGATGAAGACGAACATCTTGCCAAGGCCAACCCCACACCCCCACTTCTTGCCTTCAAACAACCGCACAACCTCAGACAGACCATTGTCCGCAGCAAACTACCCAGCCTTCAGGAGAACAGTGACTACGACACCACACAACCCTGCCACAGCAACCTCTGCAAGACGTGCCAGATCATCGACACAGATGCCATCATCTCACGTGAGAACACCATCCACCAGGTACATGGTACATACACTTGCAACTCGGCCAACGTTGTCTACCTGATACACTGCAGGAAAGGATGTCCCGAGGCATGGTACATTGGGGAAACCATGCAGACGCTGCGACAACGGATGAATGAACACCGCTCGACAATCACCAGGCAAGACTGTTCTCTTCCTGTTGGGGAGCACTTCAGCGGTCACGGGCATTCGGCCTCTGATATTCGGGTAAGCGTTCTCCAAGGCGGCCTTCACGACACACAACGGTGCAGAGTCGCTGAGCAGAAACTGATAGCCAAGTTCCGCACACATGAGGACGGCCTCAACCGGGATAATGGGTTCATGTCACACTATCTGTAATCCCCACAGCTTGCCTGGACTTGGAGTCTCACTGGCTGTCCTGTCTGGAGACAATACACATCTCTTTAACCTGTCTTAATGCTCTCTCCACTCACATTGTTTGTACGCTTAAGGCTTGATTAGCTGTAAGTATTCGCATTCCAACCATTATTCTGTAAATTGAGTTTGTGCCCTGTTTGTGAATAGAATTCCCACTCACCTGAGGAAGGAGCTTAAGGCTCCGAAAGCTTGTGGCCTTTGCTACCAAATAAACCTGTTGGACTTCTTACTGTGTTTACCCCAATCCAACGCCGGCATCTCCACACAATGATTTCAGGCAGCCCTGAAAAGCATTCCTGCCTGTCAGCAGTGAAAATTCTTACGTTACCAGGTCACTTTAATCTCCGTGCCACCGATCACCTGGCAGCCTTTTAAATCACAGCAGCACTCCATTCTGCAGCAGATATGTCCCTTTCTCTCTGTCAGAAGCTGCAGATGAGAGCAGACCCCTTTGAGGTTCCCTGACAGAGAGGAGATGTCAATTTCACCTGGGGGAGGGGGATGTGGTTCTATTCTGCACATTCAGCCCAATGTATGCACACAGATTTGATTTGAATTTGCTGAGGCTTCCCAGCAAGCTGAATTCTTTGAAACACTCTCAATTCCAATAGAACCCTTCGATCTCTGACAAATTCAACATGCAGTGCTTCAAAAAGATTCCACTGACGGCTCAATGGATTTCTATCATCCTCCAGCCACCTGTGTTGATGTTCATTTCCTTTCACACTTGAATGGATCTCAAGTACCTAATTGATCCTGACCGCAATGTTGACAGAGTCTAAGCCCAATTGACAGCCTGTGGTTTCTTCAAAAGGAGGCTGCGTGGTGAGTCTGAGGGAGAAGGGGGCTGAGGCATTCGGGCTGGGATACCCTAATGCCTGCATGGTGTGTTTGGATGGGGTGGGGGGGGGGGGGGGGGGGGGGGGGTGACCCGTGATTTAAGTGGTGATGGGAGAAATGGGGCAGGGTGGGAGGGGCCCCTCTTTTCTGAGGGGTTTGTGGTGCTCCCCTAGACCCTCGAGTTCCAGCACACATGTCCCCATTTGGGGATAGCACACGTAAAGCCGGCTGGTGCCATTTGTGCTGGCGGACCAGGTGAATGGCCTGTCAAACCTGCTACTTACATTTAAATGAGCAGGTTTACATAATTAATCGGGTTCTAGGCAGGAACCCAATTGGGGCCTCCGGGGTGGGTGAATCCCGAGAGCCCTCACACCAGTCAGGAATCCTGATTTTTGGCCGACAGCCTATTCATCCCTCCCCCGCCCCAGGATTGGGATTCCCGTTGGCCGTCGGAAGAAGTCAGAGAATCAGACGCCTCGTATTAAATTTATGGGCCTTGCCTCGTGCGGTGCCTTCGTGGTTGAAGTTACTGGTCAATTATGTGTGCTGCCTCTTGGTCAAATAATATTGTAACATTTATTATACTGAGTGTACTTATACATAATAAATGTTGATCGCATTACAAGTTTACTAGAGCCAATGCTGGTGGTGGAGGGGTGGGGAGAGAGAGAGAGAGCGAGTACTTTATTTACCACCAGGACATGTCACATATCTAATGTAATCCCAGTCATGTTTATGTCATACAAATATTCTTTCATGTCCATTCACATCAACAATTTTTGGTGCTTCTACAAACCCATTAAGCTCTTTAATTCTGTTCCATTTTTCTTCCCATGGTCCCTTTAAAGCCATGTGTCCTGCCTACCCCTATCACCAAGATCACACCACCTTTCATTGCTCTCTTCTTGGTGGATTTTTACAGCCTTCAAATCACGCTACTCCTCCTACTTTCCCTCTCTTCTGCGTCGATCCTAGGCTGAAATCCCTTTTGAATAAGCTCACAGCTTTCCTCTGGACCGCTGAAGGATGCCAGAAGAGGCCCATTGAGGCATTCAGAGGCACCTACATTCAATTAGTAACCCCATGTGCTTCATCCTTTTTCTCTCTTGCCCAACTTTCCTACTGTTGGAGGCCAACATTACCAACCTCCTTCCCACCCTGCCCATCCTACTTACTGGTACCCCTTTAGACTTAACAATCACCGCTCCTCCTCTGTATTTCTTCTGAACTAGCCCTTTTGCTATCCATCAGAAAATTCTGCTGCTTCACTCAATCCCTCTTATCTGGTCAACCAAGCAAATCCCAGATCTGTTCCATCACAGACCTCCTCCTTCCAACTCATTGCCTACTTCCATCCCTACTTCAGCCTATCCACAACTAAAACGCTCATCCATGTCTGTGTCCGTTCTAGAGCCAACTATGATGTCTTGCCTGATCTCACATCCTTTACACTCTATATACAAGTCCAGTTCATACAAAAAACTCTGATGATGTATATATTCTATTCAACAGAAAGTGCTGCTCACCCATCAACAACTTGCACTTACACAGTGTATTTGACATAGGACATCACCACTGCCTTCATTAACTCATACTGGCCCCATTTCCCCCACAATGTTTTAATTCCCATCCTTTTCTTTGATAAAACCCCTCGATACCTTGTCACGCATCATTTTCCCAGGTCGGAGGTGACGATCACGAGGGGTCACGGGCTCAAGCTGAGAGGGGCGAAGTATAACTCAGACATCAGAGGGACGTTTTTTACACAGAGGGTGGTGGGGGCCTGGAATGCGCTGCCAAGTAGGGTGGTGGAGGCAGGCACGCTGACATCGTTTAAGACTTACCTGGATAGTCACATGAGCAGCCTGGGAATGGAGGGATACAAACGATTGATCTAGTTGGACCAAGGAGCGGCACAGGCTTGGAGGGCCGAAGGGCCTGTTTTCTGTGCTGTACTGTTCTTTGTTCTTTGTTCTTTATCTCTGTAAAATCCTCCAGTTCTACAACCACAATATCACAAACCCTCCCCAGCCATACACTAAACCAGTTTGGTCTCTTGTGCATCGCCCCACTAGAGGCAGCTGTGCCATTGGCCACCTCAGCCTTATGCTCTGGAATTCCGTCCTGGATGTCAGCCAACAGTCAGCTGGTAGCATTTACAGCTCTGAATCAACAGTTTGTGGGTTCAAGTCACAATCTGCAATTTATAATGTAATTTCATTTTTCCAAAAATGTTTCCTGTCCTCCACCTCATATTAAGCCCACCCTAAAACCAACTTCTTTGTCCAAGTTTTTACTAAACCCTATTTTCAGATTACATTTCCGTCAAACCGTAGGAGATTAATGCAAATTGCTCAGCAGGTATACGAAAACTTGCTTTTCCATTCAGTGACTGACAGTCTGCCAAACATTCTGACAGATGTCCTCAAGAAGCCTTTCGACTTTAGAGAAGGGTCCCTCCTCTTCTCTTCCCCCACACCCCCAACCCAACCCAACCCAACCCCCATCCCCAGATGGAAAGGTACAAAAACAGAGTTATGGATTGTGGGGCAATTGTTTGCTCCCAGTGGAGAATCACTCTCAAAAGGGAGAGAGTGCAGTGAGTGTGATTTGGGTTCCCTTCAAATGCAGCAACCTACAGGAGCATTTTAATGTTGGTGCGTTGCTTTACAGCCCTTTGGCTCAGATCAAGTCCAAGATGGGGTGCAATGCATGTTTTCATCAGCTTGGATCTTGTCTGTCTCTCTTGTGGGGGTCCATGAATTGGATTCAATTTGAATTAGTGCTTGGAGCACGCAAGAAGATGGATTCAAGTTTTGCCCCGTCAATTCTGCCAATCGGCTTTGTAACTTTAAGAATGGGGCGAAAGTTTCAAGAAAGTTGGTGACATTACACACGAGTTCTGCTGAACACCGGCAAACCCCCACAACAGGCTGGTAACCCAATTCCCAGTGATTCTAGGCGCATCATGAAATTCATGAGTGATTGCGAAAACCCAATTACACATTTTGCCTAGTCACTGTGTGAGATGTGAGAAGTTAACATCCTTTAAACTGCGTATTGGTCCCCGTGTTAAAACAGAACATATACAAAGATTCAATCTAAAAGATTTAACAAAATAGGGGGAAGGGATAATGTTTGAAGAGAGGAAACAGTACCTGGCGGGCTCCCCTGCTGAGCTGACTCTTCCACACTCTGAGACTGACAGCAGGTAAAGTAGAGGCATTTTCTCGCTGCTGCTCGGTGCCGAGTGCCGGTGGTCCCGTTACACTCGGGACCATCGGGCTTCTCGAGGGCATGCAGCTCAATGTCGGGTCCCGACCCCTCCACGACCACGTTATCCTTCTCCTCGCCCTCCCCCTGCTCCTCGAGGCGGTGGTTAACGCTCATTTCAGACGGCGCGCAGCTTCATTCCCTCCTTGCTGCTGACACGCCGGGCTCTGCCTGAGTGAGCCTGTCCTCCCTGCCCAACAGCTGGAGCAGCCCCACGCGCCCGCCGCACGCGCCTTCAACCGTTAGGCTCGAGGGAGGGCGCGCGGGGCGGGGCAGCACCACAAAATGGCTGCTCAGCAGGGGAGCCCGCCAGGCTGCTGGTGACCGGGCGATGAGGCTGGCAGCAAGCCAGGCCCATGCACGGAGCAAGAAACAAGAGGAAATTGTTCTTCAGCTCGTCTGTACCCTAGCTCATAGGACAGTTCCATCTACATGTGGTGGGATTTGAACTTGGAATCCCAGAGCATTGCCCACAGCATGGTTTACCATCTACTAAATGTTTTTTTTCAGCTCACTTATGCCTGCCCACAGGACAGTTCCATCTACATGTGGTGGGATTCGAACCTGGAATCCCGGAACGTTGCCCTAGGTTCAGTGGATTACCCATATAGGGAGCAAGAAACAAGAGGAAATTGTTCTTCAGCTCATCTGTACCAGCCCACAGGACAGTTCCATCTACATGTGGTGGGATTCGAACCTGGAATCCCGGAACGTTGTCCTAGGTTCAGTGAAGCAAGAAATAAGAGGAATTTGTCCTTCAGCTCACCCATGCCTGCGCACAGGACGGCTTACCATCTACTAAATGTTTTTTCTTTCACTCATGGTTTACCATCTGCAGGTGGTGGGATTCAACCCTGGAATCCCAGACTGTTGCCCCTAGGTTCAGTGGATTGCCCATACATGGAGCAAGAACAAGAGAAAATGTTTTTTTCATCTCAACCATGCCTGTCCATAGGACGGTTTACCATCTACTTGTGGTGGGATTCGAACTTGGAACCCTTAGGTTCAGTGGCCACAGGAGTTTCTCCATGGATTTCTTTAGTAAAAGGTGAAAGATTATTCAATCTGAAGAAAATACCAGAACAAGAGGACGCTGCAAAAAAATACCCAAAAGTCCGCCAGCATCTAGTGAGGAGAGAGACAGATTCAACATTTCAAGCCCTCAGACTCTTGGTCAGAACCGAAATCCACAACTCCAGTCCTTGGAGGAAACGTAAATTGATTAGAGTAGAGAGAAACAAGATGCATTTTAAGTTAGTCACAGGTGCAGCAATTGGTTCTTTCTGATGCTGAACTGTGGTTGAAGAGATGTGGTTGTCGTTGACTAGGACAGCATTTTTGTTGCCCATCCTTAATTTCCCTTGAGAAGGTGGTGGTGTGCTTCCAGCTTGAACCACTGCAGTCAATCTGCTGTAGGTACACCCACGGCGCTGTTTGGGAGAGAGAGTTCCAGGATTTTGACTGAGTGACAGTGAAGGAACAGTGATATAGTTCCAAGTCAGGGTGGTATGTGTCTAGGAGGGGAACTTGCAGGCAATTGTATCCCATGCATCTGCTGCCCTTGTTCTTCCAGCTGGTAGAAGTTGCAGGTTTAGAAGATGCTGTTGAAGGAGTCTTGGTGAGTTGCTGCAGTCCATCTTGTAGATGGTACACTGTTTTGGTTGTGGAGGGAGTGGATGTTGGAGGTGGTGGATGGGATGCCAATCAAGTGGGCTGCTTTGTCCTGGATGGTGTCGAGTTCTCTAGTGTTGATGGGAACTGTGCTCATCCAGGCAAGGATAAAGTGTTCAGCTCTGAGGAAAGATGATCCTGACTCAAATCATTGGCTCTGTTCTCTCTCCACAGATACCTTCAAACCTGCTGAATTTCTCCAGCATTTTCTGTTTTTGTTTCAGATTCCAACATCCGCACTATTTTGCCTTTTATATAGAGAGTGTTCTATCACAGTCCTGACTTGAGCCTTGTAGATGATGGACAGGCTTTGGGGAATCAGGCGGTGAGTCACCACAGAATTCTCAGCCTCTGACCTGCTCTTGTAGCCACAGTATTTATTTGATCAAGTTCAGTTACTGGTCAATGGTAACCCCAGGATGTTATAGTGGGGCATTCAGTGATGGTCATGCCATTGAATGTCATGGGGAAATGGATAGATTACCCTTTATTGGAGATGGTCATTGTCTGGCACTTGTGTGGCACAAATGCTACTTGCCATTTGTCAGCCCAGTCCTAAATAGTGTCCAGGTCTTCTGCATTTGGAGATAGACTGCTTCAGTATCCGAGGCGTGGTGAATGGTGCTGAACATTGTGCAGTCATTAGCAATGATCCCCACTTCTGACCTTATAATGGAAGGAAGGTCATTGATGAAGCAGCTGAAGGTGGTTGCATTGAGGACACTACCCTGAAGATCTCCTGCACTGATGTCCTGGAACAGAGATGATTGACCTTTAACAAACACAACCATCTTCCTTTGTGCTAGGTATGAATCCAACCAATGGAGAGTTTCCCCCAATTCCCATTCACTCCAATGTTTCTAGGGATCTTTTATGCCACTGTCAGTCAAATGTTGCCCTGATGTCAAGCGGGGTCACTCTCACTTCACCTCTTCTGTTCAACTATTTTGTCCATGTTTGGACTTGAGGTGTAATGAGGTCAGAAGCTGATTGGCCCTGAATGAACCCGAAGTGAGCACCAGTGAGCGGGTTATTTCTGAATAACTGCCACTTAATAGCACAGTCAACTATCTCTTCCATCACTTTTGCTGATGATTGAGAGTAAACTGATAGAGCAGTAAGTGGCTGGGTTGGTTTTGCCCTGCCTTTTGTGGATAGAACATATCCGGACAACTTTTCACATTGCCGGCTAGGTGTCTGTGATGACCTCCCACAGGGTCCATGGGGAATCACCGATCGATCTCCCTGTGGGGTTCATTGAGTACAAATTCCCCGGTAACAAACAATGGCTTGCCTGGCTATAATTCATTACCTAAGCCTTTTATAAGGCAGACCCAGGACTGGACCTGCAGAATTACTTGTTCTGGGCAGGGACTAGTGTGTGTACACCACATTAGTGGTTTTACTTTGCATTCTATAAATAAATCATGTTCCTTTCCAGTTGGACTTCCTGAGTCATTACAGAGATAGTGTTGTCCTGGAACAACTTGGCTAAGGCTGCAGGTTCTGGGTCACAAGTTTTCAGTACAATTGCTGGAATGTTGTCAGGGCCCATAGCCTTTGCAGTTTCCAGTGCCTTCACCTGTTTCTAAATATCATGTGGCTGATTCAATTTAGCTGAAGACTGATATCTGTGGTGCTGGGATCTCAGAAGTAGGCCATCCACTAGGCACTTTTGGATGAGGATTGTTGTAACTGCTTTAACCTTGTCGTTTGCTCTGATGTGTTGGGCTCCTCCATCTCTGAGGATGGGAATATTTGTGGAGCCTCTTCACCCAGTGGGTTTTTTAATGGTCCACCAGTATACATGACTGAATGAGTCAGGACTTCAGAGTCTATAACTGTGCAGGTGGTTGAGGGATTGCTTATCTTTGCCAATTGCATGTTGCTTTCACTGTTTGGCTTGCAAGTAGTCGTGTGCTGTAGCATCAGCAGGTTGATACATAATTTTTCGTTTTGCCTGGTGCTGCACCTGGAATTCCCTCCTGAACTCTTCATTGAACCAGGGTTGATCCCCTGGCTTGGTGGTCATGGTAGAGTGGTGGATATGCCAGGCCATGAGGCTACAAATTGTGGTTGAATACGATTTTGCCACTCATGGGTGCCCAGTTTTGAGTTGCTAGATTTTTTCAAAATCTAACTCTTTTAGCACAGTGGTACTCCCCCACAACAAGATTTTGTCTCCATAAGATACTACTGATACTATCATGGACTATTGCATCAGCGACAAGCTGGTTGGTTCCCTCCCCACCTGCCGCAGACTCAGTCTGGGGCTATGAACTTTAGGACTCAGCTAGTTCGATCAATAACGGTGCTACCAAGCCACACTTGCAATGGACATTGCAGTTCCTCACCTTGATAACACCCATGGGGAATCACTGATTGATCTCCCTGTGGGGCTTGTTGAGTATGAGTTCCCCTGGTAACAGCCAGTGGCCTACCCAGCTGGAACTCATGACCTGAGCCTTTTATAAAGCAGGCCTAGAACTGGGCCTGCTGATCTGTAGTTCAGAGGCTAGTGTGTGTACACCATGGTACTGGCTTTGCATTCTGTAATAAATAGTGTTCCTTTCCAGTCGGGCTTCCTGAGTCATCACACATAGCCAGAGTACATTCTGTGCCCTTGCAACCCTCATACTTCTTACAAGTGCTGTTCAACATTGAGGAGGATTGATTCATCAGATGGGGTGGGGGAGACACATGCAAGTGGTAATCAACAGGAGGCTTCCTTGTCCATATTTCACCTAATGCCATTTAACTTCATGAAGTCCAGAGTTGGGTTGAGAACTCCCAGGTCTATTCATTCCCAACTGTATACCCCTGTGCTACCATCTCTGATGTGTGTGTCCCAGTGGGACAGGACAGACTCAGGAACAGTGAAGTAGGTTCTGGGATATTATCTGTAAAATACGTTTCCATGAATAGGGTGGTTGCTTGACTAGTCTGAGATAGCTCACTTAATTTTGGCAGAAGCCCCAGATGTTAGTAAGGACAACTTTCCAGTGCCTGGGTCGATGTTGGGTGATCTATCAGGTTTCATGCATTTTTTGTATACTTTGGAGTGTTTTAATACATTTAGTCACCATAATCCCAGATGACTATGAGCTGTGACTGGTGGTGATTTAACCTGAGGATAATCACACCTTAAATAGTTTAGTGCAACTGATTTGCTTGTTCAGCCATTTCAGGGGGTGGTTAAGGTTCAACCACAAGTATGCTGTTTGACCTTATTGTTTGCTTTCTTTTAAAATTACTGCTTTGAAGCCAAAGCAGGAAGTATTTTCAGTAGGTGGGGAAATTATTATTTTTCGCAATGGAAATTACTGGCTCTCTTTTCCCTTTAGGTGTTACACAAAAATCTGCTTGTGACAATTAAAGTTGGAACTGGATTTACCTTCTGGGGGTGTGAGCAGAGGTCAGGACTATTTTGTGGTCCCAAACCCACTCCCAGGAGGTAGCAGTCATACATTTGGATTAATACAATGGTATCCCCCTTCTTAATTGACATGGTGACAAGTTGTCTCCAATTAAGGACAGCAAGTGGGTTCTCCAATCTGTAGGGCCATTCCTTCAACATGAAGGAACACTCTTTGTAACTTATTGAAATCATGTACTAAAAAATATTTCTTGCAGCCAGGCCAACACTGTGGGAGGTGGAGGGTGGTTGTTAGATGAAGTTAAACTCCTCTCCTGGGCACCCTGTCATCCTTCACAGCCAAGCAGACAGGGCAGACCTTTCAGAAGAACTAGATAGCTTTCTTGTGCCCTGTCGCCCACCTCCTGCCACCTAATCTTGTCCCTGACAATGCAGGAGTACAACAGGGCTAATTTAATTGGACTTAATAAGTCTCCTAACGAGCGTAATCATCTACTGCTTGTAAAGATAATTGTACAGTTAATTTTATTATATTTTTTTCAGAGCCTATGGTTACAGAGGAATATGGCAGCAGGGACGTTTCTGAGTGCTCTTAGTTCGAAGACAGGTTGAAGAAATGATGTGACACACTACTGAGAATGCTGTAACATTTGGCTTCCAAATCCAGGACTATTTGAGATGTAAAGCACGAGGCAAAAGAAGAGGAAAAACCATGTTCATATCTGGATGAAGTATCATTAACAACAAGAAATCCTATGTCAAAAAGGGAACTATAATGCTGACTAAACCACAATAAACCAGCTAGTGAGACCAGAGGGAAGGTGCAAAAGGTCAACATCACAATGAAACAGACCGGGAGAAGGGTGAAGCAAGGTCAGGATCACAAGCAGATCGGGAGGAGTGTGATGCAAGTTGAGATCGCAGTGAAGCAGACCGGGAGGAGTGTGAAGCAGATTGGGATCACTATAGAACAGACCTGGAAGAGTGTGAAGAAGGTTCAGAATCAATGTGAAGTGGACTGGAAGGAATCTAAAGCAGGGTCAGGATCACTGTGAAGCAGACCAGGAGGAGATTAACAGGGTCAATATGAAGCAGACGAGGAGTCTGTGAAGCAGGGGGAGGATCACTGTGAAACAAAACCGGGAGTAGTGTGAAGCAGGGTCAGGATCGCTGTGAAACAGTCCGGGAGGAACCTCAATTGGCATCAAAATCACTGTGAAACAGACTGAGGAGTGTGAAGCAGGGTGAGATTCACTGTGAAACAAAACCGGGAGTAGTGAGAAGCAGGGTCAGGATCGCTGTGAAACAGTCCGGGAGGAACCTCAATTGGCATCAAAATCACTGTGAAACAGACCAGGAGGAGTGTGAAGCAGGGTCATTGTGAAACAGACCATGAGGAGCGTTATTTGGCATCAAGATCACTGTGAAACAGAAAGGGAAGAGTGTGAAGCAGGTTCAGGATCACGGTGTAGCAGACCAGGAGGATTGTGAAGCAAAATCAGGATCACCAAGAAGCAGACCGGGAGGAGTGTGAAGCAAAATGAGGATCACTCTGAGACAGACCAGGAGGTGTGTGAAGCAGGGTCAGGATCACTGTGAAACAGACCTGGAGGAGATTAGCAGGGTCAGTGTGAAGCAGACTGGGGGTCTGTGAAGCAGACTGAGGATCAATGTGAAACAGACCGTGAGGAGTGTGAAACAGGGTTAGGATCACTGTGTAGCAGACCGGGAGTAGTGTCAAGCTGGGTCAGGGTCACTGAAACAGACCGGGAGGAGTGTGAAGTAAGGTCAGGATCACAAGCAGATCGGGAGAAGTGTGAAGCAGGTTGGGATCTCAGTGAAGCAGATCGGGATCACTATGGAACAGTCCCAGAGAGTGTGAAAAAGGATCAGAATCAACGTGAAGCAGACTGGGAGGAGAGTGAAGCAGTGTGAGGAAAACTGTGAAGCAGCCGTGGAGGAACCTCATTTGGCATCAAGATCACTGTGAAACAGAAAGAGAGGAGTGTGAAGCAGGGTCAGGATCACTGTGAAGCAGACCGGGAGGAGATTAGCAGGGTCAATGTGAAGCAGACCGGGAGTCTGCAGGGTCAGGATCCAACCAGGAGTAGCATGAAGCAGGGTCAGGATCACTGTGAAGCCGACTGGGAGGAGAGTGAAGCAGGGTGAGATTCACTGTGAAGCAGACCGGGAGCAGTGTGAAGCAGGTTCACGATCATTGTGAAACAGACCAGGAAGAGTGTGAAGCAGGTTGGGATGACTATGAAACAGGCCCGGATGAGTGTGAAGAAGGTTCAGAATCCCTGTGAAATAGACCGGGAGGAGTGTGAAGCAGGGTCACTGTGAAACAGGTGGGGAGAAGCGTGAAGCAAGGATGGGATCACTGTGAAGCAGACTTCGAGAAGTGTGAAGCAGGGTCAGGATTACGGTGAAACAGACCAGAGGAGTTTGCAGCTTGATCAGAATCACTGTGAAAGAGGCTGAGTGGAGAGTGAAGCAGAATCAGGATCACTGCGAAACTGACCGGGAGGAGGGTGAAGCAAAATCAGCCTCACTGTGAAGCAGATCGGGAGTAGCATGAAGCAGGGTCAGGCTCACTGCGAAACAGACCAGGAGGAGTTTGCAGCTTGGTCAGGATCACTGAAAGAGGCTGAGTGGAGAGTGAAGCAGAATCAGGATCTCTGTGAAACTGACTGGGAGGAGGATGACACAAAATCAGATTGACTAAGAAGCAGACCGGGAGGCATGTGAAGCAAAATGAGCATCACTGTGAAACAGTCTGGGAGGCATGTGAAACAGGGTCACTGAAAGTGTTGCAGGGAAAAGCCTGGGAACTACAGGCTTGTGAGCCTCACATTCTGTAGTGGGTAAGTTGTCAGAAGGTATTCTGAGAGACAGGATCGACAGGCATTTAGAGAGGCTTGGACTGATTAGGGACAGCATAGTTTTATGAGTGGAAAATCATGTCTCACAAATTTGAGTTTTTTGAAGGAGTAACCAAGAAGGTGGATGAGGGCAGTGCAGTTGATGTTGTCTGCGTAGACTTTAGCAAGGTTTTGACAAGGTACCGCATGGTAAGTTGTTGCATAAGAAATCTCACGGGATCCAGGGTGAGGTAGCCAAATGGATACAAAATTGACTGGATGACAAAGACAGAGGGTGGTTGTAGAGGGTTGTTTTTCAAACTGGAGGCCTGTGACCAGCAGTGTGCCTCAGGGATCGGTGCTGGGTCCACTGTTATTTGTCATTTATATTAATGATTTGGATGAGAATTTAGGAGGCATGGTTAGTAAGTTTGCAGATGACACCAAGATTGGTGGCATAGTGGACAGTGAAGAAGGTTATCGAGGATTGCAGCAAGATCTTGACCAATTGGGCAAGTGGGCTGACGAATGGCAAATGGAGTTTAATTTAGATAAATGAGAGGTGATGCATTTTGGTAGATTGAACCAGGTCAGGACTTAGTTATTGTTAGGGCATTGGGGAGTGTTATAGAACGAAGAGACCTAGGGATACAGGTTCATAGCTCCTTGAAAGTAGAGTCACAGGTGGACAGAGTGGTAAAGAAGGCCTTCAGCATGCTTGGTTTCATTGGTCAGAACATTGAATACAGGAGTTGGAACGTCTTGTTGAAGTTGTATAAGACATTGGTAAGGCCACACTTGAAATACTGTGTACAGTTCTGGTCACCCTATTATAGAAAGGATATTACTAAACTAGAAAGGGTGCAGAAAAAAATTACTAGGATGCTACCGGGACTTGATGGTTTGAGTTATAAGGAGAGGCAGGATAGACTGCGACTTTTTTCTCTGAAGTTTAGGAGGCTGAGGTCTATAAAATAATGAGGGGCATAGATCAGCTAGATAGTCAATATCTTTTCCCAAAGGTAGGGGAGTCTAAAACTAGAGGCAATAGGTTTAAGATGAGAGGGGAGAGATACAAAAGGGTCCAGAGGGGCATTTTTTTCACACATGGTGATGAGTTTCTGGAACAAGCTGCCAGAGGTAGTAGTAGAGGCGGGTACAATTTTGCCTTTTAAAAAGCATTTGAACAGTTACATGGGTAAGATGGGTATAGAGGGATATGGGCCAAATGTGGGCAATTGGGACTAGCTTAGTATTAAAAACAAAGAGGTGGCATGGACAAGTTGGGCCGAAGCACCTGTTTCCATGTTGTAAACCTCTATAATCTAGACTTCAAGCAGTGGATATCCCTGGTTTCCGGTTGGGAAACACGCGGATTTGCTTCTTTGGCACACAGTCTTCTACACACTTAATGAAGTCAGTTACTGTAGTGGCATACTCATTCGGGCTGGTCACAGAGTTTTTAAATGCTGACCAGTCCACTGACTCTAAGTAGTCCTGTAGAAAATCATCCGATTCCTCAGACCAACATTGCACAACTCTCTTTGATGGATTCTCCCACTTCAGGTTTTGCTTGTAAGCCGGGAGCAGGAGCACAGCCTTGTGGTCTGATTTGCCAAAGTGTGGGTGGGCAATAGAGCAGTAGGCATGGTTGATATTTGCGTAGCAGTGTCTAGGATGTTTGGGCCACTGATGGAACAGGAGGCGTGTTGGTGGTAACTTGGTAGTACGCTCTTGAGCTTGGCCTGATTGAAGTCCCCGGCCACGATGAACAAGGCCTCGGGATATTTTGTCTCAAGGCTATTTGTAGTGGTGTATATTTCATCCAGCGCCATCTTCACATCCGCATGGGGTGGGATGTAAACTGCCATCAGGATAACGGATGTGAACTCCTGTAGAAGGTAGTAGGGGTGGCATTTTAGCATCAGGTATTCTAGGTCCGGGGAGCAGAAACTCACCAGTTTTGCTATGTCTAGGCACCTTAAGGTGTTGATTAGGAAGCAGACCGCACCTCCCCTAGCCTTGCCTGAGGCTGCTGTATGGTCTATTAGATGGATTGTGAAGCTCTCTGGTTGTAAGGCACAGTCCGGTGAAGCAGGAGTGAGCCATGTCTCCATGAAACAGAGCACACAACAGTCCCTCAGTTCTCTTTGGAAAGTGAGTCTGGCTTTAAGTTTGTCTAACGTGTTTTCCAGAGATTGAACATTTGCAAGCAGTGAGCTGGGGAGGGGGCCTTGGGACCGCGTTGCTTCACTCTCACCTGTAGGCCTGCATATTTTCCACACTTCCTGGGGTGACTGCTTCTTTTTGGGCCTGGGAGACGGTGAAAGTAGTTTGCGGTGTTAAGGGTATAGTTGCGCCCAGTGAGGTTCTCCTCTCTGGTTGGTGTGTGGATGGCCTTGCTTACGGTTCCTGCGTCGGTATATGCGTCTGCATGGTCGGGTGTTCTGGGTCGCTGTCATGCTGCGGTTTGGCTTTGCTGTTCGGTGGATATCCAGACCATGCTCTGGCGTGGACAGGTCGAAGGCCGGTAAGTGGATGACGTCCCTGGGGTCGTTGTCGCGGATGAGCCTAGATCAGGTCCATGTGTTGGGTCCGCTGGATCACTGCCAGGTTGGGGTCTTTCTTCGGAAGTTGGAGGATCTCTAGACCTGCAAGTAAATTTAAAAGAGCAGTGTTAGTGATTGTTAGGCTGTGGGAGTTGATTATTAGGAGTGTGGGGTGATTTTGGAAGGGGGGAGTGGAGGGAGTGCTTGGGGCCTTCAGGAGGTCACAGCTGTCCGGTCAGAGGGTTGGGGGCTGGGGGGAGAGGGCTCCAGCCTCAGGGAGGCAGGACTGATCGTTGAAGACCAGCGGAGTGAAGATCCTGGCTCCTGTGGCATTTTCCTGGTCTCTAGGAGTCTTCGGAGTGTAGGCCCAGGCTTCTAGGGCGTTTTCCTGGTCTCTGGGAGCGGGTATAATGAAATCTCCAGCTATGGGACTGCAGCAGCGGGCAAAAGGTCACCCGTGGGTGGCTGGTCCGGGGAAATTTCAGGTTGGTCAGGTCAGGTGTCTCCAGGGTCCTAAGGATTGCTAAATCTGTGAGAGATTGAATTAGAGCATTGTTAGAGAGAAAAGAGAACAAAGTTTTAGAAGTATAGAACGATGAGAGTAAAAAGAATTAGAAGGTATTTTACGAGAGTAAAAGAATTAGAAGGCATGCTGGGCACAGCTTACAAGAAGTCACCTCGCTCCGGCACCATCTTGGAGGTGGGAGGAGAGTGGAGCAGGTTCAGGATCACTGCGAAGCAGACCGGAAGGAGTGTGAAGCAGGGACAGGGTCACTGTGAAGCAGATCAGGAGCAGTGTGACGCAGGATCAGGATCACTGTGAGACAGACCAGGAGGAGTGTGAAGCACCGTCAGGATCAGTGTGAAGCAGACCGGGAGGAGTGAAGCACCGTCAGGATCAGTGTGAAGCAGACCGGGAGGAGTGTGAAGCACCGTCAGGATAAATGTGAAGCAGACCGGGAGGAGTGTGAAGCAGGGTCACAAATCGACTGGGAGTAGCGTCAAGCAGGGTCACTGTGAAACAGACAGGGAAAAGTGTGAAGTAGGTTTAGGATCACTGTAGCAGACCAGGAGGATTGTGAAACTGGGCCATGATCATTGAAACAGACCAGGAGGAGTGTGAAGCAGGGATAGGGTCACTGTGAAACAGACCAGGAGGAATGTGAAGCAGGGTCATGATTGCTTTGGAACTGAACGGGAGGAGATTGAGGCAAGGTCACTATGAAACAGACCAGGAGGATGTGAAGCAGGGACAGGGTCACTGTGAAGCAGACCGGAAGGAGCGTGAAGCACGGTCAGGATTGCTGTGAAGTAAACTGGGAGGAGTTTGAAGCAGGATTAGGATCACTGTGAAACGCACTGAGAGAAGTGTGAGGTTGGGTCAGGATCACTGTGAAGCAGACCGGGAGGAGTGTGAAGCAGAGTCATGATCACTGTGAAATAGACCGGGTGTGGTGTCAAGCAGGATCATAGTGAAACAGACCAGGAAAAGTGTGAAGCAGTGTCAGGATCACTGAAACAGACCCGGAGGAGTTTAGCAGGGTCATTGTGAAGCAGACCGGGAGGAGTGTGAAGCAGGGTCAGGATCACTGTGAAATCAACCGGGAGGAATGTGAAGAAGGTTCAGGATCATTATGAAACAGACCCAGAGATGTGTGAAGAAGGTTCAGAATCACGGTGAAACAGACCATGAGGAGGATGAAGCAAGTTCAGGATTACTGGTTAGCAGACCAGGAGGAGTGTGAAGTGAAATTTATTTATTAGTCACAAGTAAGGCTTACATTAACACTGCAATGAAGTTACTGTGAAATTCCCCTAGTTGCAACACTCCGGCGACTGTTTGGATCAATGCACCTAATCAGCACGTCTTTCAGACTGTGGGAGGAAACCAGAGCACCTGTAGGAATCCCATGCAGACATGGGGAGAACATGCAGACTCCACGCAGACAGTGACCTAAGCCGAGAATCGAACCCAGGTCCTTGGCACTGTGAGGCAGCAGTGCTTACCACTGTCACCGTGCGTGTAGCTGGGTCAGGGTCACTGAAACAGACCGGGAGAAGGGTGAAGCAAGGTCAGGATCACAAGCAGATCGGGAGGAGCGTGAAGCAGGGATGGGATCACTGTGAAGCAGACTTCGAGAAGTGTGAAGCAAGGTCAGGATCACGGTGAAACAGACCAAAGGAGTTGCAGTTTGGTCAGGATCACTGTGAAAGAGGCTGAAAGGAGAGTGAAGCAGAATCAGGATCACTGCGAAACTGACCGGGAGGAGGGTGAAGCAAAATCAGCCTCACTGTGAAGCAGATCGGAAGTATCATGAAGCAGGGTCAGGATCACTGTGTGGTAGGTTGGGAGGAGTGTGAAGCAGGTCAGGATCACTGAAACAGACCAGGAGAATCATGACACAAAATCAGGTTGACTAAGAAGCAGACCGGGAGGAGTGTGAAGCAAAATCAACCTCACTGTGAAGCAGATCGGGAGTAGCATGAAGCAGGGTCAGGATCACTGTGTGGCAGATCGGGAGGAGAGTGAAGCAGGTCAGGATCACTGTGAAACTGACCAGGAGGATTGTGACACAAAATCAGGTTGACTAAGAAGCAGATCGGGAGGATGTGAAGCAAAATGAGCATCACTCTGAGACAGACTGGGAGGAGTGTGAAACAAGGTCAGGATCACTGTGAAGCAGACCCGGAGGAGCATTATTTGGCGTCAAGATCACTGAGAGACAGACCGGGAGGAGTGTGAAGCAGTATGAGTATCGCCCTGAAGCAGATTGGAAGGAGTATGAAGCCGGGTGTTATGAAGGGGAAGGTTTGATCTCTTCTCTGAGAACTCAACCACTCAAAGAGAAGTACCTCATAATCTGTTGGAGATTGAGAGAAATAGTACGATCTGCTCTTAAGCAACCTTTAGTGGTCAAATCAAAATAACTACCCGAGACTCTGTGTAAAGCAATAATTAACACTTTATTTATCTAACTAACAGCAAACAGGTTAACTAAACTATTACAAGATGAAGGCATGTAAAATCGCCAGCTCCAACGCGCCCCTCCCTGATGAGCTCAATGCATTCTACGCCCATTTTGAGCAAGAGGTCAGCAAAGGCATGCCCTCCACCCTGGAAGCCCTGGATGAACCTGCATCTGGGGTCACCATTGCAGATGTCAGAGCAGCTTTCTCGAAGATCAACTCATGGAAAACGACTGGCCCGATGGGGTACCTGGATGAGCACTCAGATCCTTTGCAGATCAGCTGGCAGGAGTATTCGCAGATATCTTCAACCTCTCTTTACAACAGTCTGAGGTCCCTAACTGCTTCAAGAAGACGACCATCGTCCCAGTACCTAAGAAAAACCAAGCAGTGTGCCTTAATGACTATCGGCTGGTGGCTCTGACATCCTTCATTAGGAAGTGCTTCGAAAGGCTAGTCATGGCACAAATCAATTCCAGCCTCCCGGACTACCTGGATCCACTACAGTTTGCCTATTGCCGCAACAGGTCCACAGCAGACGCCACCTCCCTGGCCCTGCACTTAGCCCTGGAACACCTGGATAACAAGGACACCTATGTCAGACTCCTATTTATTGACTACAGCTCAGCCTTCAACGCCATTATTCCCACGAAACTCATCTCCAAACTCCGGGGCCTGGGCCTTGGCACCTCCCTCTGCGACTAGATCCTGAACTTCTTAACTCACAGACCACAATCAGTAAGGATAGGCAACAACACCTTCTCCATGATCATCCTCAACACCGGTGCCCCATAGACTGTGTTCTCAGCCCCCTACTATACTCCTTATACACCTATGACTGTGTGGCCAAATTCCCCTCCAATTCAATTTTCAAATTTGCTGACGACACCACCGTGGTGGGTCGGATCTCAAACAATGACAAGACAGAGTACAGGAATGAGATAGAGAATCTGGTGAACTGGTGCAGCAACAATAATCTCTCCCTCAATGTCAACAAAATGAAGGAGATTGTGAACGACTTCAGGAAGCGTAAAGGAGAACATGCCCCTGTCTACATCAACAGGGATGAAGTAGAAAGGGTTGAGAGCTTCAAGTTTTAGGTGTCCAGATCACCAACAACCTGTCCTGGTCCCCCCATGCCGACACCATAGTTAAGAAAGCCCACCAACACTACTTTCTCAGAAGACTAAGGAAATTTGGCATGTCAGCTACGACTCTCACCAACTTTCACAGATGCACCATAGAAAGCATTCTTTCTGGTAGTAACACAGCTTGGTATGGCTCCTGCTCTGCCCAAGATCGCAAGAAACTACAAATGGTCATGAATGTAGCCCAGTCCATCACGCAAACCAGCCTCCCATCCAATAACTCTGTCTACACTTCCCACTGCCTCGGCAAAGCAGCCGCATAATTAAGGACCCCACCACCGCGGACATTCTCTCTTCCATCATCCGTCAGGAAAAAGATACAAAAGTCTGAGGTCACGTACCAACCGACTCAAGAACAGCTTCTTCCCTGCTGCTGTCAGACTTTTGAATGGACTTACCTTGCATTAAGTTGATCTTTCTCTAGCTATGACTGTAACACTACATTCTGCACTCTCTCGTTTCCATCTCTGTGAACGGTGTGCTTTGTCTGTATCGTGCGCAAGAAACAATACTTTTTCCTGTATGTTAATACATGTGACAATAATAAATCAAATCAAATAACAAACCGAATAAACACTGTTCTAATGGAATGCTGTTTAGGTAATTACAATTCCCACTTATTAACAAAAAAATAGAGTTTCTAGTCACTCACAAAATTTGTTGTTTGTTGTCTTCCGGGACCTTCAGTCTTCTTTGCTGATTTTCTGCTGTCTTCACTATCTTCTGTTGGTACCTTTGTGATTGAGATTAGGCTTTCTTTTAAGACATAAATGTGGCTGTTACACTAGCAGACAATTAGTTGGTGTCTGTGTGTGTCTCTCTGAGAGCTGTGAACTGTGGCAGTTGCTGGCAGGCTGTCTGGCAGTTTGGAGCTGGGAGCTGTGGCTTTTATACCCCTGATGACATAGCAAAATTCGCACAATAGGATTGGTTTACAAGTTATCAAAACATCACATTCAAATCTGATAGGCTGCTGCTATTCAAATGTCTATTTCAAATTGATGGGTTAAAATTCAAAAACATGTTCTGTTTTCTTGGCAGCATTACTGCGTAGGCTGCCAATACAATGTTTCACTCTATACTCTCTGTGTACTTCACACCTGCATCTCTTTTAACTCTAAGCACAGCAAATAAACCTACCTTTTTTAAACAAACCATGCAATGCTTTCTGCTCTTAGCATTTTTACAATTGTTTTATAATTTTACAAACACTAACTTCACTGCAAGGGTCAGGATCACTGTGAAGCAGATCAGGAGGAGAGTTAAGCAGGGTCAGGATCACTGAAGCAGCCCCCGGCAGGAACGTCATTTGGCATTGAGATCACTGCGAGAAAGAATGGTAGGAAAGTGAAGCAGTGTCAATGTGATGCAGACTGGGAAGACAGTGAAGCATGATCAGGATCCCTGTGAAACAGACCGGGAGGAGTGTGAGGAATCATCAGTATCACTGCAAAGCAGACCAGGAGGAGTGTGAAGCACGGTCAGGATCACTGAAATAGACCGGTAGGAGTGTGAAGCAAAATCAGGATCACTGCGAAGCAGACCGGGAGGAGTATGAAGCACGTCAGGATCACTGCGAAGCAGACCAGGAGGAGTGTGAAGCAAAATCAGGATCACTACGAAGCAGATTGGGAGGAGTGTGAAGCACGGTCAGGATCAGTGTGAAGCAGCCTGAGAGGCGAGTGAAGCAGGATCAGGATCACTGTGAAACAGACTGGGACGAGTATGAAGCAAAATCAGCACTACTGTGAAGCAGATTGGGAGTAGCATGAAGCAGGATCAGGATCACTGCGAAACAGACCGCAAGGATGTGAAGCACAGTCAGGGTCACTGTGAAACAGACAGAGAGGAGCATGAAGCAGGTGCACGATCATTGTGAAGGAGACCGGGAGGAGTGGGAAGCAGACCAGGAAGAATATGAAGCAGGATCAGAATCACTGGGAAGCAAACAGGGAGGAGCGTGAAGCAGGGTCACTGTGAAACGGACCATGAGGATGTGAAGCACGGTCAGGGTCACTGTGAAGCAGACTGGGAGGAGAGTGAAGCAGGGTCACGATGAAATAGACTGTGAGGATGTGAAGCAGAGTCAGGGTCACTGTGAAGAAGCTGGGAGGAACGTCATTTGGCGTCAAGATCACTGTGATACAGACTGGGATAAGTGTGAAGCAGTATCAGTACTATCCTAAACAGACCGGGAGGAGTGTGAAGCAAGGTCAGGATCACAAGCAGATCGGGAGGACTGTGAAGCATGTTGGGATCGCAGTGAAGCAGATTAGGAGCAGTGTGAAGCAAAATGTGGATCACTGTGAAACTGACCGAGAGGAGCATGAATTAGTGCCAAGATCGCTGTGAAACACTCGGTGTGGTTTGTGAAGCAGGGTCACTTTGAAACAGACTGCGAGGAGTATGAAACTGGTACATTCTTCTCAACTGAAATTCTTCAATGTCTTATTTGCTGTTAGCACTTGCTCAATATAGCTTATTTCAGCATGATGCTTAATTCTAATACGTCATTGCGTGTGTAAAGCTATATAAAGAGAAAAAGATTGATCAAAAACGAATGTAGGCCCCTTACAGTCAGAAACGGGAGAATTCATAACGGGGAATAAAGAAATGGCTGAGGAATTAAATTTGTGCTTTGCTTCAGTCTTCACAAAGGAAGACATGAATAATGTACCAGACGTTCTGAGAGAAAGAAGTTTTAGTGAGGAGCTGAAGGAAATCAGCTTTAGCAGGGTAATGGTTTGGGGGAAATTGATGTGATTGATTGAAGGTGGATAAATTTCCAGGTTCTGATAATCTTCATCCCAGAGCACTTAAGGAAGTGGCTCTGGAAATAGTGGATCCACTGATGGTAATTTGCCAAAATTCGTTGGACTCTGGACTGGTTCCTAAAGATTGGAGGGTAGCTAATGTAAGCCCGCTATTCAAAAAGGGAGGTAGAGAGAAAACAGAGAACTACAGCCTAATGTCAATACTGGGGAAGTTGCTAGAGTCCATTATCAAGATTTCATAATTCAGCATTTGGAAGGCAGTTGTATCAGACGACATCAGCATTGATTTAAATCATGTTTGATGAATCTATTGGAATTCTTTGAGGGTGTAACTAATAGAATTGACTGAGGAGAACCAGTGGATGTAGTTTATTTAGACTTTCAGAAGGACTTCGACAACGTCTCACATAACATAAGAACTAGGAGCAGGCGTAGGCCATCTGGCCCCTCGAGCCTGCTCCGCCATTCAGTAAGATCATGGCTGATCTTTCCATGGACTCAGCTCATTACATCCCCCTTCTCATCCTCTAAAGGACCAATGTTTACTTTAGCCACTCTTTTTCATTTTATATATTTGTAGAAACTTTTGCTATCTGTTTTTATATTCTGAGCTAGTTTACTCTCATAATCCATCTTACTTTTCTTTATAGCTTTTTTCGTGGCTTTCTGTTGACCTTTAAAGATTTCCCAATCCTCTAGTTTCCCACTAATCTTTGCCACTTTGTATGCATTTTCTTTCAATTTGATACCCTCCTTTATTTCCTTAGATATCCATTGCTGATTATCTCTTTTTCTACAGTCCTTCCTTATCACTGGTATATACTTTTGCTGAGCACTGTGAAAGATCGCTTTGGAAGTCCTCCACTGTTTCTCAATTGTCCCCCATAAAGTGTTTGCTCCCAGTCTACCTTAGCCAATGCCTCCCTCATCCCTTTGTAGTCTCCTTTGTTTGAGCACAAGACACTGGTATTGGATTTTACCTTCTCACACTCCATCTGTATTTTAAATTCAACCATACTGTGATCGCTTCTTCCGAGAGGATCCCTAACTGTAAGATCATTAATTATTCCTGTCTCATTACACCAGATCTAGGATAGCTTGCTCCCTCGTAGGTTCCATTACATACTGTTCAAGGAAGCTATTGCTATGAACTCCTCCTCAAGGCTGCCTTGTCCGACCTGGTTTGAACAATTGATATGTAGATTAAAATCCCCCATGATAATTGCTGTACCATTTTTACATGCATCAGTTATTTCTTTGTTTATTTCTCGCCCCACCATGATGTCATTATTTGGTGGCCTACATCTATCAGTGACTTTTTTTCCTTACTATTTCTAATTTTCACCCAAATAGATTCAACCTTTTTTTTCCATAGAACCTATATCATCTCTCACTACCACTCTGATGTCATCCTTAAATATCAGAGCTACACAACCTCCTTTACCTTCCTGTCAGTCCCTCCGAACAGTCTGATGCCCCTGGATATTTATCTCCCAGTCGTGACCATCCTGCAACCATGTCTCTGTAATGGCCACCAAATCATACTCGTCGCAATGATTTGTGCTGTCAACTCATTTACCTTGTTTCGAATACTGCAAGCATTCAGATGAAGTGCCCTTATGCTAGTTTTTGTACCTTCTTTTTGAATTCTAACACTTCCATGAATAACATCTCCTGAGTTCTTCCTTTTAACTTTTTTCCTGATTTTTGATGTAGTTGGAACCTTCTCCCCACATTTGGTCCTTACTCCCTCCTCGGACTCCTTACATAGGTTCCCATCCCCCTGGCATATTAGTTTAAACCCTTCCCAACCACTCGAGCAAACACTCCCCCTAGGACATCAGTCCCAGTCCTGCCCAGGTGTAACCCATCCAATTTGTACAGGTCCCACCTCTTCCAGAACCGGTCCCAATGCCCCAGGAATCTGAAACCCTCCCCCCTGACACCATCTCTTCAGCCATGTATTTATCCGATATATCCTGTCATTTCTACTCTGACTAGCACATGGCACCGGTAGTAATCCTGAGATCACTACCTTTGAGGTCCAATTTCTTAACTTTCTTCCTAGCTCCCTGTAGTCTGCTTTTAGGACCTCATCCCTTTTTTTACCTATGTCGTTTGTGTCAATGTGTACCAAGACCACTGGCTGTTCGCCCTCCCCCTTCAGAATGTCCTGTAGCCGCTCCGAGACATCCTTGACCCTAGCACCAGGGAGGCAACATACCATCCTGGAGTCTCGTTTGCGGCCACGGAAACACCTGTCTATTCCCCTCACAATTGAATCCCCTATAACTCTTGCACTGGCACACTTTTTACCTCTCCCCTCTGCAGCAGAACCAACCGTGGTGCAACAAGTTTGGCTGCTGCTGCTTTCCCTAGCGAGGTCATTCCCCTCAACAGTATCCAAAGCCGTATGTCTGTTTTGCAGGGAAATGGCCACAGGAGATTCCTGCACTACCTGCCTATGCCTCTTGCTCTGTCTGGTGGTCACCCATTCCCTTCCTGCCTGCGGAGTCTGAGCCTGCGGTGTGACCACCTCTCTATACATGCTGTCCACGATACTCTCTGACTCACGGATGCTCCACAGTGTCTCCAGCCGCCACTCCAGCTCTGAAACGCGAGCTTCCAGGAGCTGTAGCTGGAGACACTTCCTGCACACATGCTGACCCAGGGGACTGGAATTGTCCCCAGCCTGCCACATGGAGCAAGAGGAGCAAACCACGGCTTGGAGCTCTCCTGTCGTGTCTTACCCCTTTAAATTAAACTTTTGAAAGATGTTTTGTTTTCTAGGGCCCTTCTTTCCTACTCCTTGTTACTACCAAATATAACCTTTTCAAACTGTATACCACAGAAATTACACAGAAACACTATTGTAGTGTACAACAACAATTACAATGCCAAGAGCAAAAAGAAAAAAAATAACACTTGCCAATCAGCCCTCTCCCTTGTAGTCTCTGCTGCCTGTTTCATCTAACTCCCTGTTTTCCCCCAACTCCAAAAGCACTCCCCTCAGACTGACAGCACTCACCGTGCAGTCAGAACAGCACCCTGAGGCCTCTGTTTTTATAGGCACAACTTACAAAGCCCTGGAACTGGTTTTAACTAGTTGTACAGACAACCAGTCAAGTTCAGTTGAGAGCTGATTTCTGTTGCAGGAATGCACTAAAGTGCAGGTTTTAACTTCCCAAATAAGAACTAATTTAGCTCACCCTGAAAGCAAGTTTAATGACTACTTACCTCCTTATAACTTGCCACTCCCTGTTTTCACCCAACTCCAAAAGCATTCCTCTCAGTCAGGCAGACCATGCAGTTAGACTACTATGTAAAGTTAAAGCACATGGGATTGCAGGTAATGTCTTGAGATGGATAGAAAGCTGGTTAGCAGATAGGAAGCAAAGAATTGGCATAAATGGGTCTTTTTTCTGATTGGCAGTCAGTGACTAGTGGGATTCCGAGGGAATCTTTCCTTGGGGACCCCAACTGTTCACATTGTATGTTAATTATTTGGAAGAGGGAAGTGAATGTATTATCTCCAAATTTGCAGATGATACAAAGTTGGGTTGGAGGGTGAGCTGTGAGGAGAATACAGAGATGCTTCAGCATGATTTGGACAGGCTGAGTGCGTGGGCATATGCATGGCAGATTTGGTATAATGTGGATACATGTGAGGTTATATACTTTAGTAGCAATAATAGGAAGACAGATTATTACTTGAATGGGTGTAAATTGAGAGAGGTGGATACTCAGAGAGACCTCGTGCATCAGTTGCTGAAAGTAAGCACACAGGTACAGCAGGCAGTAAAGAAGGCAAATGGTAATTTGGCTTTCATAGCGAGAGGATTTGAGTATAGGGATAGGGATGTTTTGCTGCAATTGTATAGTGTGTTGGTGAGGCCACACCTGGAGTATTCTGTGCAGTTTTGGTGTCCTTGCTATAGAGGGAATACAGTGAATGTTTACCAGGCTGATTCCTGGGATGGCAGATCTGTCATATAAGGAGAGACTAAGTCGGTTAGGATTATATTCACTGGAGTTTAGGGTTAATCAGGATAGATTCAGAAAGATTGTTCCCAATGATGGAGGAGTCCAAAACTAGTGGTCATAGTTTGAGGAAAAAGGGGTAAACCTTTTAGAACTGAGGTGAGGAGAAATTTCTTCACTCAGAGAGTGGTGAATGTGTGGATTTCACTACCACAGAATGTAGTTGAGGCCAAAACATTGTCTGATTTCAATAAGAAATTAGATATAACTCTTGGAGCTAAAGGGATCAAGGGATATGGGGGAAAGGCGGGATCAGGATATTTGTTGATCAGCCATGATCAAAATGAATGGTGGAGTAGGCTCAAAGGGCCAAATGGCCTACTCCTGCTTCTAGTTTCTGTTTCTTTGTATCTGGTCTAGCTTGTGTGCATAATCTGTTTAATTGCTCAATTTATCTTATTAATTAATCTGCTTCTTCCTTGATTATAGTGTCTTCCTTTCTTGAGGATCTGGCACGATTTATCAAGATCCTTTTAACTTTCTCTTGGTAAAATTGTTGAGTCAGGGTCATTTTGAGCTGTTACCATTCTATCATTCAAAGAAATAATATAGAGGATGACTTAACAGACATTTATTTGACATACAAAGACAGCTGGTAACCAAAGACATATCTTCAGTTGCTATGGGATCAGCAGAATTAGCTGGTACTATCTTGACTTAAGATCTCTTTAAACTTCAGTGACATGTATTATGTGATAGCCCCCAGTGAGCTTTGAGCTCACTATAAAATGATAAGGGGAATGTGCATGCCCTCAGGAACCAACCACCGAGATATAAATATGTAAATCACAGAGCAAATCTGAACACAAAGAATATGAGAATTTAACAATTCCAGCTCCTTCACCACAGTTGACTCGGACAAACAAATGGAAAGATATTCAACAGACTTAAGGTGATTTTTGGTGGGCCACCTGGCATGTGAAGACTCCAGTTGTGTTTTTGTGTTTAATCCATGTGTTAGTCGTTAAATAAAAGGTCTATGTGAGAGTTAGTGCATTCATGCGCTCCTGTTAGGGTGGATTCATATCCATGAACATTTCCCTAACACCCAATTTGTGTTCTGTGAAACTCCTACCATTGAGCCAAGGCTGGCACCCAATAAAAAAATAAAATAAGACTTACAAGTGTTTAGCAATATCAAGATATCATAAAGTGCTTTTCAAGCCAATGAAGTACTTCAAAGTAGTCACTGCTGCAATGTAGAAAATAATGGCGGAACCTAGGAATGATAGCACTGGAAAAAAGGGCATATTAATAAAGCACCTTTCACGACCGCATAATATCCAGTAGCACTTCTATTGAAGGTATGATATTAACAATGAAATACATTTTGAAGAGTAGTCACTCTTATAATGTTGGAAATTCAGCAGCCAGTTTGTGCATAGCAAGCTCTCACAAATAGCAATGTGATTATGATCAGATTATCCATTTTGTGATATTGATTGAGGAATAAAGTTTGGTCAGGACACGGGGGAATAACTCATCTGGTCTTCTTCGAGACAGTGACAAGAAATCTTTTACATCTACTTGAGAGAGCAAACAGGGTCTTAGTTTATCATCATATCCAAAAGACAGCATCTCCATCGCAGCTCATGGAGAGGGACCTGAGCAACAAATGTTTGATTTAGATGCAAGAGTGCTATCAAGTGAAGCCCAACTGGCGCAAATGATACAATGATGGTGATTGGCATAGGTGGAGTGTAGGAGCTTTGGCGAGGAGAATCTCAGTGCATGTACTAACAACAGGTCAAAGCTCTCAGGTGGAAATCATGGGAGGTGTATTGCACAGTGCCACTGTTAAAAGCACAAGAATAGGGTTTTCATGGGGTTAAATCAGCAGACAGGAGCAAGGGAGAAGACATGGGCAAATGAGAAAGTATGGCTGATTACTGCAGGGAGGTGAAAGCAGAAAGAGGTGGAAGAAAAAACACCTCAAGCAGAGGGAGAAAAGGCACCAATGCATAAGCAGCCTGCAAGAGAGCAAAGAATAATAATTTGCCCCCATTCCAGAATTAAAAATGAGTTTCCTCAGCATTGATCTGAGGAAATCTGTTATTTAAACAAGATAACGCTTATCTTAAATGCTTTATGCTGAACTTTGGACTTGATTGACTGGTTTAATGGACTTAATTAGCATTTGCAGCTGTGTAGGCTCCAACACCAGAAATCTGAAATTGAATTTCTTTTCGTGAAACTTGTGAATATTGGATCATATTCTGATATGCAGAAACCTGAATGCCATTACTTTTTACATTTATGTAATGTACTCTGGGATAATTCACTAATAATTGTCAAAAACAAATTTACATATTTGACTTTTAAACAGGAGAGATTGCGATTAATAAGGAATAAAGGAAATTGATAACAAAACAGGGAGAGGCTCTTACGATCCAAGTGGGAAAACCATTGTAAGGGACTGAGGAAAATTTGTGGGGAAGACGTCTACCAGTGTTCTTTGTCCCTTGTGGGTTTCAGTGTCCTGTTTGCTGGGCGGGTGCTGTGAACAGGATGCTGTTGGTTGAGTGATGTGGGCTGGGCCAATGGGATTGCTCTGGGGGCGGGAAGAAAAAAAGGCACCAGGAAGTGAAGCAGCTGCAGAGCTGAGGAGGGAGTGTGCAGAAGACGGACAGCCCCGTTTTTTGAAGAGAAGCTTTTCAGAGGCAGTAAAAAGTCAGTTCGAAGTGAATCTTTCTCAGGTAGAACTGCTTGGTTTTTCATGACTGCCGAGGAGGACAGCCTTCAGCGCACTGGACCTGCGTTACTACACAGATAGCTCGCGGCACCTCTGCCTCGTGTCGCTTGCTCCATCATCTTCCCTCTCGTAGACCCGTCTGGACTGTGTGTGTGTCGGGGTTAAGTGAGTACTATCAGACAGGAACGGTAACAGAATGTGGTTTTCTTCAGATGTGCACCAACGGATGGGCCCCAACGTTTAAAATTCAAAGTGCTTGGTGATATTCTGAACATTTCTCAGGTTGAAACTGTTAATTGGAAAATCTTCAGTTGAGATTCTTTACTTGTTTATATCTGCTAATTATATTTGTTATTAAATTTTTTTGTTATTCCGTTTACCTTGTTGTTCCAAACCTTTTCTCATTATAAAGTTTATCTGAATAACATTTTTGGAGGCACCGCGCTAAACATACTCAAATCCTTTTCATGCAAGCCTGTACTGGCATTTATGGGTAAACAGGAAATTTAGCCAGCTCACCATCAACTGCTAGGAATTCAGGATCTTGTAAATCGAACAGTTAAATAGTAGCCCCATATAGTGATCAGCAGGGGGTTACACCATGATAGCCAAAATTAACCAAAAACAAAATAATCAGTTGAATACAGAAGTTGGAATGTCTTGTTGAAGTTGTACAAGACATTGTAAGGCCACACTTGGAATACTGTGTGCAATTCTGGTCACCCTATTATAGAAAGGATATTATTAAACTAGAAAGAGTGCAGAAAAGGTTTACTAGGATGCTACCGGGACCTGATGGATTGAGTTATATGGAGAGGCTGGATAGACTGGGACTTTTTTCTCTGGAGCGTAGGAGGCTGAGGGGTGATCTTATAGAGGTCTATAAAATAATGAGGGGCACAGATCAGCTGGATAGTCAATATCTTTTCCCAAAGGTAGGGGAGTCTAAAACTAGAGGGCATAGGTTTAAGGGGAGAGATACAAAAGTGTACAAAAGGGGAGACGATGGCCGACTGGTATTATCACTAGACTAGACTATTAATGTGAAACTCAGCTGATGTTCTGGGGATCCGGTTCAAATCCCGCCACGGCAGATGATGGAATTTGAATTCAATTAAACAAATTTGGAATTAAGAAACTACTGATGACCATTGTTGATTTTGGGCGGCACGGTAGCACAGTGGTTAGCACTGCTGCTTCACAGCTCCAGGGACCTGGGTTCGATTCCCGGCTTGGGTGACTGTCTGTGTGGAGTTTGCACATTCTCCTCGTGTCTGCGTGAGTTTCCTCTGGGTGCTCCGGTTTCCTCCCACAGTCCAAAGATGTGCGGGTTAGGTTGATTGGCCATGCTAAAATTGCCCTTAGTGTCCTGGGATGTGTAGGTTAGAGGGATTAGTGGGTAAATATGTAGGGATATGGGGGTAGGGCCTGGGTGGGATTGTGGTCGGTGCAGACTCGATGGGCCGAATGGCCTCTTTCTGTGCTGTAGGGTTTCTAAGATTCTAAGATTCTAAGTGTCCAGAGGGGCAATTTTTTCACACAGAGGGTGGTGAGTGTCTGGAACAAGCTGCCAGAGGTAGTAGTAGTGACAGGTACAATTTTGTCTTTTAAAAGCATTTAGATGGGTACGATGGGTTTAGAGTGATATGGGCCAAATGCGGGCAATTGGGATTAGCCTAGGGGTTTTAAAAAAGAAAGGGCGGCATGGACAAGTTGGGCCGAAGGGCCTATTTTCATGCTGTAAACCTCTATGACTCTATGGGTTACCAAACGGCCCTCATATAAAGAAATTGCCAACAAGATTTCACTTTTTGGAATTCACTTTAACATAAATCAAAACCAACGCAAATTAAACATGACTTAAGAGGCAAATGAAACCTCAAATAAAAAGGTAAATTACAATTAAAATAGTCGATACAACTGTATGGTGGTCATGGGGGATCATCAATAGATCTCCCCATTAGCGTCATAGAATACAAGCTCCCCTATTAGAGCGTGGAGGCTCGCCCAATAGGGAAGGAGAATGGGGGGGGGGATTTTCTTACCAGCTGGCTCCACTCAAGCCGACAGTTGAAAAACTGACCTGTACATTTCAGTTGCCGAGTGGCACTTTGAACACGTTGTAAATAAAGGGGGATGGAAGATTGGCCTTGGTAAGATTATTACATTGGTGACGAGGAGTAAAGTTAGTTTTTTTTTCCTCTGGACCATCTTTACTATCAAGGCAAGTAAGAACTCTCACAACACCAGGTTAAAATCCAACAGGTTTATTTGGTAGCACGAGCTTTCCTAGCGCTGCCCCTTCATCAGGTGAGTGGAGGATTTGGTTCCCAAACAGGGCATATATAGACACAAACTCAATTACAAGATAATGGTTGGAATGCGAGTCTTAGGTAATCAAGTCTTTACAAGTACAGACAATGCAAGTGGAGAGAGGGTTAAGTACAGCTAAAGAGGTGTCATTCCAACCATTATTTTGTCATTGAGTCCATTGCCAACATCTCCACATCATGGCTATCAAGACAAGTAATCTTCCAGTAAGAAAAATGTCTCATTTTGGTTAACATGAAGCCTATGATGCAAGCATAGAAGACTGAGCCCAGAACACGGAGTGCATGTGTTACTTTTTTCAGGAATATTGAGGGGGACGAAAAGCAGAAAGTGGTTCTGTTGATGCATGTGGGGTCCTGACATTCAGTGTAATAACCCTGACCTATCCAGATGCTCCTGACTCCAAAATCTTCAATGAATTGGTGGCCTTGATTAACGGCTATTATAACCCAAACCCTCCATAATACTCCAGTGATGTTGCTTTAACATTGAGTGCAAACCCCTGGAGAATCTGTCACCGAATATCTGACCAGTTTCAAAAATAGGCAGAGCACTGTGAATTTGGGCCACCCCTGAACAACCTATTGCAAGATAGACTGGTCTGTGGAATTAACAACTGACAGTCCAAAAGAAAGTATTGACAGAACCTGTCTGTGGAATTCATTGCCACAGAGGGCTGTGGAGGCCGAGACGTTAAGCGTCTTCAAGACAGAAATTGATAAATTCTTGATTTCTCGAGGAATTAAGGGCTATGGGGAGAGAGCGGGTAAATGGAGTTGAAATCAACCATGATTGAATGGTGGAGTGGACTCGATGGGCCGAATGGCCTTACTTCCGCTCCTATGTCTTATGGTCTTATGGTCTAACCTAATTTGGATCTAAAGAATACCATTGAGATAGCTCTATGGAGAATGCTGAAAAAGGAGCTCAGGAATTACAGGGGACTTCAGACAGTAGTATCCTCCCATTGGGGGGAAGGGCCTCATGCAATGTCCATCCCTCAACTGAGAGCGAGAGGATTGGTAGAATATCACAGAATCCCTTACAGCAGTGGAGCCCAAGTTGCGTCACAAGGCAGTCAAGGAAGGGCAAGGACAGCCTTCAGACTTCAAGAGAGCATATTCAGTGGGTTGTAGATGCCATACGATGGACAGTTGCAAGTGCTTCAGAAAATCACAACCAAGGCAAACATATAGGGACAGTCAAAATGCATGTTGTTTCAAAAAAAAGGCAAGGCCAGTATCGGACCGTACCTTGCAGGTATGCCCACAACCAAGAACAGGGACAATGCAATTAAATCACATCTCCACGACAAAGCTTGCTTCCATAATGGTGGAGTTGTTTGTAAAAGATGTGCGGGTTAGGTTGATTGGCCATGTTAAAATTGCCCCTTAGTGTCCTGAGATGCGTAGGTTAGAGGGATTAGTGGGTAAAATATGTAGGGATATGGGAGTAGGGTCTGGATGGGATTGTGGTCGGTGCAGACTCGATGGGCTGAATGGCCTCTTTCTGTACTGCAGGGTTTCTATGAAAAGGCCATCCATTGAAAATGGAAGTGGATAAGGGGGCTGTGGTCTCCGTTATTAGGGAGCAGATTTAAGATCACCCCCAGGCTGATATTCAGCTCCTGAACTTAGCAAACAGAAAGCCAGGTTGGCCAGGTGAACCATTGCAGATGAAGAGCACCATGGTGACCTTAGTGACATACTGACAGTAGTCAGCTTGACTTCCACTCATCAGTGTACAGAGACAAGGACTTAGCCATATGGAGAGAGATTGGCTTCAACACATCAGACTGAGCTGGCTGGAGATTTCAGACTGGGCCCGGGGGTAGTGTACAAAATTATTAATAAGTACTCCAAAGATTTCCAGGCAGGGCTTGGAAAAATTAAGGGAAACAAAGCTAAGATCTATATCAACACCAACGCTAAGCCTAAGTAATTTAGAACAAGACCAGTTCCCACTTCCTATTCAAAAAAGTAATATTGGAACTGGGACGCCTGGCAAAGCTCGGCATAATAAGACCCATGCAATTGGCAGAGTTGGCTACACCTGTTGTTCTTGTCCTTAAGCCAGATAAGTTGGTCAGACTTTGTTGAGATTATAAAATTACTGCCAATAGAGTTTCTAAACTTGACAGATACCACATGTCCCACATTGAAGACCTACACTTCAGGTTAACTGCAGGCCATGCATTTTCGAAAGTCGACATAAACCATGCATATCTCCAACTTGAATTAGACAAGCCTTCCCGAAAGTATGTGACAAAGCATAAAGGCCTATATGAGTACACTTGCCTGCCCTTTGTTAGAATGTAACCAATGATAACATTGAATCTGTTGTAGCGAGACCAATGGTAACATGCAGGACTGGCAGAGCCAGGTGATGCTGGAGCTTCTGGAGCTTAGTCCAGCTACCTTGGCATCCCATGGAGTGTCCCTGGGGTCTATGGGCACCCTGAGGGAGGAGGAAGGGCTAACGCCCCTGATGGGGCCTTCCACCCAGGAGACTCCGGATGTCTCGGGACCTTCCAACTTCCCCCCTTCCTCACACTGGGGTATCTCAGGGCCAACTGGATGAACAGGGTGGCACAGAAACATTAGTGTCATCTGCAAGTCGGCCCCTAAGGGATGTCCGCCAAGGGCATCACAGGCAATGGGGCACGGATCACAGCTGGACACCTCTACTTCTGATGTGCATCCTGAAGGAGCACCTAGACGAAGCAGTAGGCCGCACAAAATTAGAAAGTTGTAGGGTCACTAAGAGGGCACAGGTGAAATTCAGCAGCAGTCAAGCTTAAGTTGTGGAAAATGTTAAGAGCACAATTAAATTTATTTTCACCTTGCAGCTGTGACTAATCTGTCTCTGATTCTCCCCCCTCAAAACTGAGTGCTCCCCAATCGCACACATCGAGGTGCTGTGCAATACCAGCGCCTTGGCCAAATGTTTTACACCGTCTGCCCTACTTTCTCCAGCATCCCCCAGATCCTTAGTCACACACCACCCACTGAGATGCAATCCCAGAGAATAAGATCTCAGTGTGCCTTACAGTGAGTCGTCATCATCCTCCAACCTTCACCAAAAACTTGCTACCAGTGCCAGCTCAAGCCCATTAACCGGCTGTAATGTTTCTCGAGGTTGAGGGGGAGTGAGGGCTGAGAGAGGATGGGCAAGGGTGGGGGTGGGCTGAGAGAGAGTGGGGAAGGGTGGGTGGGTCAGCTGAGAGAGGGTAGGAAGGGGAAGGGTCATGTGGTTTGAGTGACCAGCTTTGCGTTGTTGGGGGGGGGGGGGGGGGGGTGGGTGGGTGGGGGGGGGGGGGGGGTGTAGGGGGGGTGTGGCGGCTGCAGTGGCTCCTGGTGTGTGGTGGAAGGGTATTGGGAGCAGCCCCCACACTGGACATCACCAGTTAGAAAAAGTGGGCTGCCTTCAGGGCCTCCCTTGCTGCCCTGTCCTGCCGGGTACATGTCATCACCGCCTGCCTTCCATCCTCTGGCTCCTCTTATGGCAGGTCCTCCAGTTCTGCCTGGTGACGATCCTCCTCCTCTTCCTCCAGCTGGTCTCCCTGCTGCTGTGCAATGTTGTGCAGAATGCAGCAGATGATGATAATGTAGGAGGGTCATACTGGAGGGCACCCCCAGGGCAATAGAATCTCATCTTGAGCAAGCCTATGCAATGCTCTACTATGGACCGGGTGGCAGCATGGGCCTTATTATAATAGGTCTCCACCTCGGTCTCGGGCCTCCGCATAGGTGTCATCAGCCATGACATCAACGGACTGCCTTGTCCCCCACAAGCCAGCCTGGCAGCCTGGGCTGGTCTTCAAAGAGCCCAGCATTGTCTGACTGCCTCAGCTCATAGCTGTCATGGACACTCCCTGAGTGACATTCACAAACCTGCATGATGATCATCTGGTGGTCGCAAACAATTCAGACATTGAGGGAGTGGAACCCCTTTTGGTTGATAACCGGTTGCCCCTCACCATGCGGGGACCGCAGGGCAATGTGTGTCCCGTTCACTGCCCTCTGGACATGGGGCATCCTGGCAATGAGAGCGGGCCTCCTGCTGACCCTGTCCAACGTCAAAGTGTATGTATTGGCCTGTCCGGGCGAACAAGGCACCTGTCACCTGGCGAACACGTCTGTGTACTGAGGCCTGTGAGATCCCACATAGGTCGCCACTGGGTGCCTGAAATGACCCTGTTGCGTAGAAGTTAAGGCGCCCTCTCCCCTCAGGTGCCAGCTGTGTGAGCACCTCACACAGGTGTTGGACCATGTCCTTTGATAGGCAGTGCCGGCGATGGCACATGACCTTCGAAAGCCCCTCGAAAGATGTGCTGCTCCGGTACCGCCTAGGCCTCTGCACCCTCCTTCACCTGGCCATCCTTTTGGCAGACTGCTCTCCCACCTCATGGCCAACAGTGGCAGCACTCCTTCCAGAGGGCCTGCCACTGGCTGCTCCTGGAGTGGCCTCCCTATGCCCTCCACCTCTTAAGCTGCCTCCTCCTCCTCAGCCACTACCATGATAGCAAGCTCTAAATCAATAAGCTCAAGATTCATTCTGCACAGTAGTGGGTTAGAGAGAGAGACAGATTGATAGATACGTCATTGCTTGGATCTACCCCAGTGGCAGCAGACAGCAGCATCAATCACCAACACTCAGTAAAGGGGCACCCCACCCCACAGACACTACATGGAACATTCCTGGGCCTGGGGACAGCTCTTCAGGAAGGGCCCCATGGAAACAAAACGTTCCCAGGCCCTGCCTCCAACCCCCCCTGCACTCTGGGGCTGCAGCCCCATAAGACATACCTCTTTACATCTGTTCAACGCTGCCACGCCAACTGCTGACTTTTATACAACTCTTGTAAACCCCTCCAGCATGACGTCACACTTGGGGGGAGGCGCTAGCGGGGGCAGAGATTCTAGTCACGCCAATGACAGGAATCGCCCCAGCAGAATTGTTAATGGAATGGAGGCTTTGGACAACATTAAGCCTATTGTTCCCAAATTTTGCGGGGAGGGTGAAGTCCCAACAAGAGAACCAGAAGTAGAGCTATGACTCTGCAAGGACAGAATGAAAATTCAAACCAGTGACCCAATCCACATGAGGAACTTTGGAGATGGCATCAGTTGAGTCCCCAGGATCATAATGGAAAAAACAGGGTCCGTGTCTTATAAGGTGCAAGTGCAGGGCAAAATTGTCAGGACGCACTGGGACCATCTCAGTAGTAGGAGCCCATGCCAGTACAGGCCTCATCACCAGCCATGGAGATGCCCATTGCAGCATTGAGCCATGACTAAAGTTGGCCCTTTCCCTGCCTTTCTGGGTGATAAGGACACGGATTTCGAGATGGAAGAGGAAGAAATCGGCACCCCAGCAGAAGCAAGGTCTCCGGAAGAACCAGGATCAGTGGCTTTACAGCATTCCCTTTGAAGTGGAGATCTCCAATCCATTTCACACCCCTGATGCGGTCCTGCCTCCAATTGACCCCCAGCCGATAACTAAGCAGTCAAATTGGCCCTCCCGTGGCAGAGGTGTTGGGGAAGAAGTTGTTGCCCTTTAATTTACTCAATCTTTCCCTATATGATCCCTTCCCTCCTCTAGTTAGTTTAAAACCCTCTCTGCTTCCCTAGTTATAAGACCACATGAACATTGGCTCTAACACAGTTCAAGTGTAGACCATCCCAATTTCCCCAGTAGTGGTGCCATGAATCAAAACCTATGTCTCCCACATTAATCTTTGAGCCACATATTCATCTAATCTTATTTCCCCTACACCAATTTGCACGTGGCTCAGATTACCTGCTTTTTAATTTAAAGCCTAACTCCTCATGCTCACTATGCAGAACTTCTTTCCTAGTCTTACCTCTGTCCTTGTTAGCTATATGGATCGTGACCACTTGATCCTGCCCCTCTCACTGCAAGTTCCTCTCCAACTCTGAGCAGTGAGAGCCCCTACACTAGAGTGTAGGACTTTCTATCAGCAAAGGTCACATTTAAAAATTAATAGGTTTACCTCCATAAAAATACACCCACAGGAATGTAATAAAAGTGTGTTGAACATTCCTATGTGAACTTTAACATCCTGATTAGAAATTGTACCATCAGTTCTTGCTACCACTATATAAATGAATGTAATTTCCAGCTATGGTGCTTCACTAATCATTTTCATATGTAAAAATACTTCTTTAAACAATGATTTTGCAGCTGAAAATTAAACAGTACAGGAAACAATGATCAAGTTGCCTTGTCATGATGATCTGCACTTTTCAATGAATTAAAACAGGAACTGTATTTGTTACCGTGCGGCAGCTGGTCAGTGCGCAGAATTCCTGGCCAAAACATAATCTGTGATCTTGAACATTTACAAAGATCTGAAACAGCATTGTGGTGCTTTAAAACAAAAAGCGATTATATGTATTTGCACCCCACACAAAAAAGGACAATGGAGATTACTGTTTATCACCAACTCCCACTAACCTGTAATTCAATAAACAAAACTCTCATCGGCATGTAGACGATAGACGGCATAACACAGTAGGAATGAAATTGGAGCAAGCAGTTTCAAATGGCCATTCTTATACTGTATAAACAGAATCTCACAGATGGGTCCAAGATATTTTTTTATTATCTGATCTGTAACATTGATAGTCTTGAATGGATTATGAAACAAATGAAGTGAAATGACTCACTCATTGTATCAAAGGTTGCAGATAGGTCAAGCAGGATGAGGTGAGATCACTTTCTTTGTCACAGTCACAGAACGTCATTTGTGAGCTGCTCAGTATTGCGGCAGGGGCGGAAACCAGATTGGAGGGATACGAACAGGGAGAAAGATGGGAATGCATTCCAGGATTTTGGAGAGGAAAGTGAGCTTGGAGATACGGCAGCGGTTTGCAAGCATGGTGGAATCAAGGACTAGCTTTTTGAGGAGAGGAATGTTGGTAACAGATTTAAGGGAGAAAAGAACAAAACTTAATATTGGCCAACATGGGGGCCAACAAAGGGGATTGAGGTGCATCTCATGGACAAGATGTGCATGGAGAGGGCATGAAGGGAGACAGGAGAGAAGCTGGAGAAAGATGTGGTTCAGGGCCACGGCAGAGGATCTTTAGGGGAAATTTGGAATTTGGCTCAGAGGGCTAGTGGAAGTGAGGGATACAGTGGAGCAGCTAATCGAATAGTCTCAATCTTGGTGACAAAAAAGTCCATGAGCTCCTCACACTTATGTTTGGAGGTGAGGATGGAGGAAAGCAGAGAATGGGAGGGTGGGGATGGTATTAGGGACAGGAAGCTGGGGTACCTTTGCCTTCCAGGATGATTCTGGAGTAGTGATAAGTTTTCACATTGTTTTAAGTGCTCCAGCTGATTCTGGTGTTGGATGACCAAACCAGTCACCTGCTATGTCCTATAAAGTCTGCATCCCTTGGACTGAAAGGAATGGAGGTGAGGGCTGTAGAGGGGGATTGGCCAGGGTGAGAATGTTATGACCAAGATGGGAGGAGTGCAGTTTCTCGAGTCCCATGACTCCACAGATCGCAGATTAAATATAAATGTTTAATTCACTCACCAAGATGGCCAATTGTTTATTTTCACAATTGTTTCACCCAGAATAAAAGAGACTTTGACCAGGCTTCTTTCAACAAATTCAGAATGATTGATTTATTATTAAATGAAATTTTATTTTAATAAAGCAGTTGATTTACATACAATTTATAATCTGGAAGGATAACTATATATCCCTTTAAATACCGATACACTCACACACATACACACAGAGGGCAAATCATAAGAACATAAGAAATAGGAGCAGGAGTAGGCCATCTGGCCCTTCGAGCCTGCCCCGCCATTCAACAAGATCATGGCTGATCTGAAGCGAATCAGTTCCACTTACCCGCCTGCTCCCCATATCCTCTAATTCCCTTATCGATCAGAAAACTATCTACCCGTGATTTAAACATATTCAACGAGGAAGCCTCCACCACTTCAATGGGCAGAGAATTCCAGAGATTCACTACCCTCTGAGAGAAGAAGTTCCCCCTCAACTCTGTTCTGAACCGGCCCCCCCTTATTTTGAGGCTGTGCCCTCTAGTTCTGGTTTCCCTTCTAAGTGGAAAGAATCTCTCCACCTCTACCCTATCCAGCCCCTTCATTATCTTATATGTCTCTATAAGATCACCCCTCATCCTTCTAAACTCCAACGAGTACAGACCCAATCTGTTTAATCTCTCCCCATAAGCTACACCCCTCATCTCCGGTATCAACCTGGTGAACCTTCTCTGCACTCCCTCCAAGGCCAATATATCCTTTCGCAAATAAGGGGACCAAAACTGCACACAGTACTCCAGTTGCGGCCTCACCAGTGCCTTGTACAGTTGCAGCAAGACCTCCCTGCTTTTATATTCTATCCCCCTCGCGATAAAGGCCAACATTCCATTCGCGTTCTTGATCACCTGCTGTACCTGCAGACTGAGTTTTTGCGATTCGTGCACAAGGACCCCCAGGTCCCTCTGCACAGTCGCACGATGTAATTTTTCTCCATTTAAATAATATTCCAATTTACTATTATTTCTTCCAAAGTGGATAACCTCACATTTGCTAACGTTATATTCCATCTGCCAGATCCTCGCCCACTCGCTCAGCCTATCCAAATCTCTCTGCAGACTTTCCGCGTCCTCCACGCAATTCGCTTTCCCACTCACCTTCGTGTCATCAGCAAACTTGAATACCCTAGATTCAGTCCCCTCCTCCAGATCATCTATGTAAATGGTAAACAATTGAGGCCCCAGCACCGATCCCTGCGGCACGCCACTGGTCACCAACTGCCAACCAGAAAAGCACCCATTTATCCCAACTCTCTGCTTCCTGTTAGATAGCCAATCCCCAATCCACACCAACAATCAACCATGATTGAATGGTGGAGTGGACTCGATGGGCCGAATGGCCTTACTTCCGCTCCTATGTCTTATGGTCTTATGGTCTAACACCTTACCCCTAACTCTGTGTACCCCAATCTTCTGCAGCAACCTTTTGTGAGGCACCTTATCGAACGCCTTCTGGAAATCTAAAAACACCACATCCACCGGTTTCCCTCTGTCAACCGCACTAGTGACATCTTCATAAAAGTCCAGTAGATTCGTCAAACACGACTTTCCCTTCATGAATCCATGCTGCGTCTGCTTGATCGAACCATTCTTATTCAGGTGCTCTGTTATTTCCTCTTTAATAATGGACTCTAGCATCTTCCCAACTACGGACGTTAAGCTAACCGGCCTGTAGTTACCCGCCTTTTGTCTACTTCCTTTTTTAAACAGCGGCGTAACAGTAGCTGTTTTCCAGTCAGCCGGCACTACCCCAGAGTCCAGCGAATTTTGATAAATTACTACTAACGCATCTGCTATTACCTCAGCCATTTCTTTCAGTACCCTGGGATGCATTCCATCCGGGCCCGGGGACTTGTCTACCTTCAGTCCTATTAGTCTACCAAGCACCACCTCCTTAGTAACAGTAATTGTATTAAGGACCTCCCCTCCCATCAACTCTCGATCTCTAATATTCGGCAAACTATTTGTGTCTTCCACCGTGAAGACCGACACAAAGAACTTATTTAATGTCTCAGCCATTTCCTCGTTTTCCACTATTAAATCCCCCCTCTCATCTTCCAAGGGTCCAACATTCACTCTAGCCACTCTATTCCTTTTTATATACTTGTAAAAACTTTTACTATCGTTTTTTATATTTTGAGCTAGTTTAGTTTCATAATCTATCTTTCCTTTCTTAATCGCTTTCTTAGTCGTTCTTTGTTTTTCTTTAAAGCTTTCCCAATCCACTAATTCTCCACTATTTTTGGCCACTCTGTACGCATCTGATTTTATTTTAATACTCTCCTTTATTTCCTTCGTTATCCACGTCCGGTTATCCTTTTTCTTACAGTCCTTCTTTATCACCGGAATATATGTTTGCTGAGTACTTTAAAAAATCTCCTTAAAAATCCTCCACTGTTCCTCAGCTGTCCTACCTACCAGTCTGCTCGCCCAGTCTACATTAGCCAATTCCACCCTCATCCTATCGTACTCCCCTCTGTTCAAGCAGAGGACACTGGTTTGGGACCCTACTTTCTCACCCTCCATCTGTATCAGAAATTCCACCATATTATGATCACTCATCCCAAGAGGATCCTTCACAAGAAGATCCTTAATCCTACCTGCCTCATTGCACAGAACCAGATCCAAGATAGTTCGCTCTCTCGTAGGTTCTGTAACATACTGTTCAATGAAACAATCCCGACAGCATTCCAAGAACTCTTCCTCAAGCCCTCCACCTCCAATTTGAGTCGACCAATCAATATGTAGGTTAAAATCCCCCATGATTATTGCCGTTCCACTTTTGCACGCATCCATTATTTGCTTGTTTATAGCCCTCCCCACCTCTAAGTTATTATTTGGGGGCCTGTAGACCATGCCTACCAGTGTCTTTCTCCCCCTACTATTCCTTATCTCCACCCACAACGATTCCACGTTTTGCTCCTTAGAGCCTATGTCATCTCTCACTACCGTCCTGATATTATCCTTTATTAACAAAGCTACCCCACTTCCTTTTTCTACCTGTCTATCCTTCCTAAATGCCTGATAACCCTGTATATTCAGTTCCCAGTCCCGGTCACCCTGCAACCACGTTTCTGTGATGGACACTAGATCATATTCATTTGTATGGATTTATGCCATCAACTCATTTACTTTGTTTCGAATGCTTCGTGCATTCAGGCAAAGTGTCTTTATGCCAGCCTTTATCTGGACCCGGTTTGTTGAAGCGCTACTAACATCTCCCAAGCCCTCTCCTCCTTTAGCTAGTTGTTTATTCACTATACTCCTGGCATTAGAGTAGACACCTCTCAATCCTATGGTCAGACCTCTCCCCTTCTCTGTTCCCAGTCCACCTGCCCTCTTGCACTGCCTATAACCCTTCTCTGTTTGCGAGCTACCTTCCTCACTCTCAGTCACGTCGCTTTGATCCCCTCCCCCTAACCTATCTAGTTTAAACTCTCCCCAGTAGCCTTAGCCAACCTTCCTGCCAGGATATTGGTCCCCCTGGGATTCAAGTGCCACCCGTCTTTAGTATACAGGTCACACCTGCCCCTAAAGAGGTCCCAATGGTCCAGGAACCTGAATCCCTGCCCCCTGCACCATTCCCTCAGCCACACATTCATCCTCCACCTCACTCCATTCCTTTCCTCACCTTCTCGTGGCACAAATAGGGTCTCTGCAGAGGTTGGCATTTAAGGGCAAAACACCTTGGGGAAAACTTTATGAAAAAGGATAATGTTTGAAGTGTTTTCATACTGGTGTTCCTGCATGTGAAGACGCACGGATCACTGATCACAGTACTTGTCGGGAAATACTTTCCAAAGGAGCTTCATTGTGGACAATAAAGCAGAACTAATGTCCTTGGGATCTCTCTTTCCTCTCAGCTTCTCAAGCTTCCAAATACAAACAATTTTTATTCACATAGGAAAGGTTTAGAGGGATATGGGGAAAACGCAGGCAAGTAGGACTAGTTCAGTTTAGAAACCTGGTCGGCATGGACGAGTTGGGTCGAGAGGCCTATTTCCATGCTGAACAAAGAACAAAGAACAGTACAGCACAGGAAACAGGCCCTTCGGCCCTCCAAGCCTGTGCCGCTCATTGGTCCAACTAGACCATTCGTTTGTATCCCTCCATTCCCAGACTGCTCATGTGACTATCCAGGTAAGTCTTAAACGATGCCAGCGTGTCTGCCTCCACCACCCTACTTGGCAGCGCATTCCAGGCCCCCACCACTCTCTGTGTAAAAAACGTTCCTCTGATATCTGAGTTATACCTCGCCCCTCTCACCTTGAGCCCGTGACCCCTCGTGATCATCACCTCCAACCTGGGAAAAAGCTTCCCACTGTGCGCCCTATCTATACCCTTCATAATTTTGTACACCTCTATTAGGTCTCCCCTCATTCTCCGTCTTTCCAGGTAGAACAAGCCCAGTTTACCCAATCTCTCCTCATATCTAAGACCCTCTATACCAGGCAACACCCTGGTAAACCTTCTCTGCACTCTCTCTAAAGCCTCCACATCCTTCTGGTAGTGCGGCGACCAGAACTGGATGCAGTACTCCAAATGTGGCATAACCAGCGTTCTATACAGCTGCAACATCAGACTCCAGCTTTTATACTCTATGCCCCGTCCTATAAAGGCAAGCATACCATATGCCTTCTTCACCACCTTCTCCACCTGTGCTGCCACCTTCAAGGATTTGTGGACTTGCACATCTAGGTCCCTCTGTGTTTCTATACTCTTGATGGCTCTGCCATTTATTGTATAACACCCCCCCCCATATTAGTTCTTCCAAAATGCATCACTTCGCATTTATCTGGATTAAATTCCATCTGCCATTTCTCCGCCTAATTTTCCAGCCTATCTATATCCTGCTGTATTGTCCGACAATGTTCATCGCTATCCGCAAGTCCAGCCATCTTCATGTCATCCGCAAACTTGCTGATAACACCAGCTACACCTTCTTCCAAATCATTTATATATATCACAAATAGCAGAGGTCCCAGTGCAGAGCCCTGCAGAACACCACTGGTCACAGACCTCCAGCTGGAAAAAGACCCTTCGACTGCTACCCTCTGTCTCCTGTGGCCAAGCCAGTTCTCTACCCATCTAGCCACCCCTCCTTGTATCCCATGAGCCTTAACCTTCTTAACCAACCTGCCATGAGGGACTTTGTCAAATGCCTTACTGAAATCCATATAGACGACATCCACGGCCCTTCCTTCGTCAACCGTTTTTGTCACTTCCTCAAAAAACCACCAAATTTGTAAGGCACGACCTCCCTCTTACAAAACCATGCTGTCTGTCACTAATGAGATTATTCCGTTCTAAATGCACATACATCCTGTCTCTAAGAATCCTCTCCAGCAACCTCCCTACCACGGACCGCCACCTCCTGAGCCTCTGCCTCCTCCTCCTCCGCCCCTGCTGCCACAATAATGGCCAGCTCTTGATCGAGGAAACCGAGATCCATCTGCACAGTGAGGTTTGGAAAGAGCATAGAATGACGGATTATTCTCATTGGCTGCATAGACCCAGCATCACCCCAATCCCTCACTTGGGCCAGAATCCTCACTTGTGGGTGTTGGCAACACCACACAATCCATGGTGCCATGCGTGGCCCGATTAGGGTTGTGCGAGTTCCCCATCATGACAAATGCTGGCACAGATTATGCAGGTCAGTGTGCAGTCATGGGCAATGCCCACTCTTGAGCCATTGCTATGTGTGCAACTGCAGCATCCGTTACAGGCATGTGTTGCTGGTCCGTGTCACAGGGCAGGGACAGACAGCAAAGCAGCACCAGATGTGTGCCCAGTGACAGCAGATTCCATGCAGTCCATGTCTGAACCTTTGCACCCCAGCCTGGAGCAGCAGCTGCTTCATCTGGTTAGGCCTCAGTCAGCACATGGTGCACTCCTCCCCCACCCCGGAACACAGCACTCAGCCGAGTTCCTGACCACACCCCGCGGCAAGACAATGCCCCTGCACAGTGCCCTGGAGGGGAAGGGTGAGCAGGAGCCCTCGAGGCTGCCTCTCACATTGTGCTTCAGCGCTGCCCAGGAAGTGGGGGGGAGGGGGGAAGTAGGAACCCTCAAGGCTGCTTCCCACAGTGCACTTCAGCACTGCCCAGGAAGGGGGAGGGGGGGGGGAAGCGGGACTCCCTGACAGAACCTCACCCAGAGAGCTGTGAGGAAATAGAAGCCCCCCCCCCCCCCCACCAGATATCACTGGTCCATTGGCCAACACCTGAAGGCAGCAGGAGGAAGGCCAACAGGCATCTCCATGGCCTGCCTGCAACATCCTCCACGCTCCGCTAGCAGCACTTACCTCCTCACGCCAGTTCAAGGCTGCCACGCTAGGTTGCAACTTTTAAATACCTACTCTGATTCAAGCCAAAATTACATCACGCCAAAGAGGTGGGAGACGCAGACCTGGTCGGAGATTGCCGTGTGGATTCCGATAATGGCATGCTAAGGTATGTAAACTCATGCTAATCAGCGGCCTGCTGGTTTTCTGTGGGTTCCTGGCGGCGCCATTTTTCTCCGGCTAGGAGAATGACGCGGGTCGTAAAAGCTGTTGGAGAACCCATGAAATGGCCAACACGCGCATCTCCCGGCCTCACCCGACAGAAAAGATGCGGATCACGATGGGAGAATCGCGGCCATTATTTCTGGGAAGGGATATGGTTGGGGTGTGGAAGGGGACTGTGGTGGAGAGTGATACAGGAAAGTGGTTAGACATTACCTTAGCCATGTAAATGGCTTGGACAGTTTACATGGAGGTAAGTTTAGGGAACAGAACACTTGAAAGGGAGAAACAGCCCCCACCACTTAAAGCAGCTGCTTACGTTGGCCAGAAAATGATCGCTATCAGTCGGTTGCACTGAAGTTAATTCAAAGTTACCATTTAATTACCCCATTTATTTCAGACAGAATGAGCTGGGTTTACATTACTTTTCCATATTGAATCTAAAGGCATCAGTTTCTTCCTGGGCCTGCAGGAAGCTGGTTCTATTTATGAAGTTATTTTTGTGGTAACATTTTCATGCGTCAGCTGGCTGCTCTTTGAGAAGATCATTTACCAGCTGAGCTCCACTCTGTGTATGAGAGAGACATGCTTGCAGAAACGTTCAAGCTGTTTGGATTAACAGGCACACTTTTACCAAAGGATGTCTTTCTTATGGGTCCTCATTTTCATGAATTTATTTTTGATTTATTATTTTCATGTTTATTAGTATACAGTAAAAAGTATTGTTTCTTGTGCACTATACAGACAAAGCATACCTTTCATAGAGAAGGAAAGGAGAGAGTGCAGAATGTAGTGTTACAGTCATAGCTAAGGTGTAGAGAAAGATCAACTTAATATGTGGTAGGTCCACTCAAAAGTCCGATGGCAGCAGGGAAGAAGCTGTTGGTACGTGATCTCAAACTTTTGTATCTTTTTCCTGATGGAAGAAGGTGGAAGAGAGAATGTCCAGGGTGCGTGGGGTCCTTAATTACGCTGCTGGTTTGCCGAGGCAGCATAAGTGTAGACAGAGTCAATGGATGGGAGGCTGGTTTGATTGATGGACTGGGCTTCATTCATGACCCTTTGTAGTTTATTGCGGCCTTGGACAAAGCAGGAACCATACCAAGCTGTGATACATCAGAAAAGAATGCTTTCCAAGGTGCACCTGTAAAAGTTGGGGAGACTTGTAGCGAACATGTCGAATTTCCTTAGCCTCCTGAGAAAGTAGAATTTATGTGCTCTCTGCAACATTTGCAACTTGTTTGATTATTTACCATGTCTTTACATGAAGAGTAAAACAGACTGCATCCTCTGCAGTTATAGTCCGTTTCAAACATATCCACTCAGCTGTTCAACAACATACAGAACCTATTGTAACACTGGATAGCATTCAAAAATGTATTGCGTGGCTACTGCAGGCATTTTAAAAGTTAATCAATGTCAGGTGTGTCATTGCACCCACTGTAAGGAGTGGGGACGAATGTAATTTTCAACAGGGAATTAGAGAGAGATGCATAAAGAGGAAACACTCGCAGGACTCTGGGAAAGGAGCTTGGCTCCCCCTTCTGAACTACAAGTTTCTATGCTTCCATCATCTCTCCTTCTGCAAGTGAGTCAGCTAAAAGTGCTGCAATGCATTGACTGGTAGTAAACACTATTAATATATCAGTGACGCAGTGGGGAATGTTATGGAGCAGTCACGACGCCAGCCCAGCATGGTCAGTGAGAGGTTATTTCGATAGTTGGGTGTCATTTACATTGAAACCACTCTTTTGTTTTGAACTTGGATAGACAGCCATGGGAAGGCTGCACATCCATCGATGCGGCCACCGAGAATGGGCCTGCAGCCGCCTGTTAAAGGGGTAGAGCTGGGCAGGTTAGGATGTTGGGGATGATGGAAGGGATTCATTATGGGGCTGAGATGGAGGTACAAGGAGAGGATACTGAAAACTTCCTGAACCGCCAATTATTAAAACCGCCAACACCAATCTTCAACGATTGCTGGCTCAGGTTATTTCTCAACCTGCGTGTACCACAAGCAGGTTGAGCCCTGATCAGCTGCCTCACTGATCAACACCAGAAGGACATTGGGGTCCTAACTCTCTCAGTCCCCAGTGTGAATTCAGCAAAAAATCCTGGATGGAATTTTCCCATGCCACCCACCACAGGATTCATAGCGGGCGGGACATGGACAACGCAAAGGTCTGTTGATCTCAGACAGGATTTTCCGGCTTTGGGGCAAGCGCGGCCAGAAAATCCCACCCCCTGTCTCTTCCGATTGGAAGCATTGGTTACCTAAACCCACTCCAATATCGTGGCAGGGAGGCAGCCTGTTAAAAGCATGGCAAGAAGAAAGCTTTATTTCAGCCATGTGAATGGCTAGAATTTTACCGGCTCCCTGGTGGTGAGCTTGGAGGTGGGGCATGGGGGAAAGGGCCAGTAAAACCATGGGAGCTGAGTTGGTACATCTCCCAAATACAACCCCGCCAGCAGGGAGGTTTCCGTGGCAGGGCAAGAGGCGGATGGAGCTGCCTTCCCTTTTGGCGAAACAATTAAATTAAATTAAACAAACTGAAGGACAAAGCAAGAAGGGCAACCCCTTAAAGGGGAACCAGCCAAAACCAAAACAAAGCATAAAAGAAACTTAAAACATCAAAACAAAGAGTGATAAAAAGGGTCACTATCTCACTTCAATCTCTGCGGTGCCCAACGGGCACGGGAGCCCTCAATGGTGCTCGTGGACACCGCATGCTCCCTCTACAGGGATACCCGGCCATGAATGAGGCCACGGTTGAGGAGCAGACAGTCAGGTCAGATGACCCCCTCTGTCACTCGCTGCCTGGACCTATTGATGGCAAATGTGGCCAAGGAACAGGTTCGTGAGAAGGTCTTCCTCCGTCCCCAGTCCCCTCCGCACTGGCTGCACTGAGGGGGCTGCCTGCTCCAAGGAAGTGGGCGGCAGATTCGTATAATTAAAGGCTCTTAATAATTCTTTTGGGCCATCAGCATCCTGATTTGTAAAGATATTGCCGTTCCTTCACTGTCAGTTGTGTCAGAATCCTGGAACTCCCTCCTGAACTGCATTGTGAGTGTACCTTCACTTCAGAGTCTGCAGCAATTCAAGAAGGTAGCTCACCCCCGCTTTGTGAAGCACAATTCATGATGGGCAATAAATGCTGGCCTAGCCAGCTATGCCCACATTCTGTGACAGAATATAAAAGAAAAACCAAGGACATGTCCTACCAGGTGGGGAGGATGGCAGCTCCAAGGAGGTCAAGACCTTTCCTGGAGGCTATTGATTGGAGCCAGAGGCTTCACGGTCCAAAGAGAAGGAGGAGGGCAGGAATGGCATTCCCAGCGGCCCAACTGACTTCGCCGTCCCCTGAGAGGTTACCCTCTGCCATCCTCTGCCCCCAGAATCTTTTATTTTATTCACTTACCAATTGGAGGCTCGAGGTTTCCCGCATCCCTCAGCAGCACTTACCTCTCCCTGTGGCACTGCTGAGGCTTCAGAGCTTCTTCCTCTCTGATTGGGTCAGCAGCATTAGAAGCCCGCCCACCTGCCATCTTGGATAGCCTATGGTAGCATTGCCGAGTCGGTCCTAGTGCCGGCCTGTGCGACCTCAGGATCACTTTTCACCCTGACTTCAGCAATCTGGGCTTTCACACTACCTCCCCATTGTTACTGAAAACGGGGTGTTAAAGAGATGAGTAATGGGGGGAATCTAAGGAACGAATAAAAAATATATTAATGTTATAAAATAACAAATAGGCAGAAAATATTATTTGGAATTAAAATAGTTAATATCAAAAAAAATGGGAACAATGGACAATGAGGATGCTGTTTGGCCGGAGGATTTATGGCTCCTGTTTTTTTACTATTTGTTCATGGGATGAGGGCGTCGCTGGCTGGCCAGCAGTTATTGCCCTCCCTAATTGCCCTTGGGAAGATGGTGATGAGCTGCTTTCTTGTTTCGCTGCAGTACATGTTGTGTCGAAACACCCACAGTGCTATTAGGGAGTTCCAGGAATTTGAGTCAGCGACAGGGAAGGAACATCAAACAATGGACCCTTCACTTGGCTGTTTGTTTCCAGACCAGAATGAGATTAAGCAGGATTCATTTCAATTCGGATTGCGATTTAAAGTTTTACATCAGCATGATTGTTCTGGAAACCGCAAAAGGTACCCTGGGCTGTTTAACAGGAACAAGGACTTGCTCTCAAGTTAGAAAGCATCCTACGATGTCTGTGTGGGCCTTGGCAACGGCAGCAGCAGCTCCCTCCACAGCGTGAACATTCCTGAGCCCAACCCTGCTGCCTGCTGGAAAATGTTCACTGTCCTCAGTTTGGCTGTACCGAATATTATCTGAGACCAATCGCCACTTTTATTTAGCTCTAGTTTTTAATCCTGTGACACACTGGGAAGGGAGGGGGGCTTATCAATAGAGAGTGGGAAGCCCAGAGAAAGGCATGTCAGTGGCTTTTTAACTCAGTCACCTTGTCATAAACTTACTGTTGTAACACGAGGGAGCCTTGAATCACAACAATGATTTATTGAGGAAAAAATAAAACGATGTACAACAACCTCAATGCAGGTATAGGTCTAATTCCACCAACTCCTGAACTTATACTAAAGGTTCCCTCCCACCAGGACCCGTGCCCTAACACTGGATAGGCGAAGGTTCGCATGCTTCCTCCTGATAGGTCCCTGATAAGCAGCCAGCATAATTAAGGACCCCATGCATTCCGGACATACTCTCTTCCACCTTTTTCCATCGGGAAAAAGGTACAAAAGTCTGAGAACACGTACCAACCGACTCAAGAACAACTTCTTCCCGATGGCCATCAGACTTTTGAATAGACTTATATATTAAGCTGATCTTTCTCTTCACCCTATCTGTGACTATAACAGCCTCTCCTTTCCTTATCCCCTATGTGCTCTATGAACAGTATGTTTTGTCTGTACAGCGCGCAAGAAACAATACTTTTCACTGTATCCCAACACATGTGACAATAAAATCAAATCAGCGGGATCCTCAAACACCTGTCCCTTAAAGGGACCACGCTACCACACTTACCTCCAGGTCCACTGTTCAATCAGAGGCAAATCTCCCATGATGCAAACTCAACTCCAATGTCCAGGAGGGACACTCCCAACATGCAATTGGAAGGAGTTTTGGGCTGTGGACCAAAGGGAAGCAAGTGCCACAATGGAGTCCAGATGAGCAAAGTCTGCCGATCGTTTCACTGAAACCTCGCTGGATGTGCTGCTGGGGCCTCTGAAGAGTTGGAGATTGGTCTTGTTGCCTAGCAACAGGAAGAAGCCATCAGCAGAGACCATGAAGGTGTGTTTGGAGGTTCCGGAGGAGGTCAGCAGCAGGTGCCACACTCCTGGATTCAACAAAGACAATGTTTTAATGACCTAAGCAGATCAGCAAATGTGAATACAGTGGCACATTTATATACATCGTACTGTGCACATCACCCTCACTCTGCTGTCTCAAGCCTGCTCCAGTACATCACTGCTCAGACCCAATTACCTTGCATGCCCATCCCTTCTTCTCTTTTTATGCAATTTCTCATATTTCTACCACAACGGCTCAGCCTCATCCTTGTACAATGTCACGGGGAGAATTCTCCGGCCGCGCTCATCTAAAAGCTGAAAATTCCTGCCCAATTGTCAACGGGGTTTCACATTGTCCCCAACCTGCCTGCTAAAATTCCAGGGGCTGGTGGGATGGGAGAATTCCGTTCCATGTCTCTGCCTCAGAGTCCCCCTAATGGAATGACATTACACTCACTCCATGTAGGAAAAGAGAGCACAGTAGGGTACACCGGGGAAGGGAGAAAACCAGCTGGAGCCATCAAAATTTCTCGCAACAGACAAGAGTGGAGGAAGTGCTGGAGATGAGTGTGGTTTTGGCATCCCTGGCCTTTGGTGATAGGGAACTCCCAGCTATTCAGTGACATAAGGAAATGAAAACCACCCAGGTGACACTTAGTCATATGGCCGTGAAATATGATAAGCTTCATAATGTTAACTTGCAACATATTCTTACCTTGCCAGGACCTACAAATGTCTTTTAATGTTATCATGTATAACTGCAGTCGGTGGAGGTTACTTGGAGGAGCTGAGTCTTTCTGAGGATACATCAGCACAGGAATCATCCAGGCCATGCACCAGCTCAGAGACTCGCACCGGTTAGGCAGATAACTAAATCATACGTCACAAGTGAGCAAGAGCAGATGGTGGAGGCTGGGACATCTATGGATGCAAATCTCTCTAAGCTCTGTGCAGCTGGACGTGGATACTGTGACAAGGGGGTCACTGATGAAGAGGAGAAAAAATAAGCAGCAACAATGTTGAGATGCACAGAGAAACCTTCAAACTCGGCTCACCAGGATCACAGAGAGATTGGAGGAATCCACCTCAAGCATGAGGAATGTGATATCACAGGCCAATGAGCTGACAGCTTTTTTTAAGGATAGAGTATCCAGTGCCATGAACCATCAGGCACTCCAACCAAATGAGTCTCTAAATGTCTTGAACCATGGAAACTCCAGATGCCAACATATCATCCACCTTAAACAGATACCATAGCCTTGGTCTATAGGTTCACAGAGATCTGTACAGTGACAGCAGTGAAATGTGGTTGGGCCATGAGTGGGATTATAGCAAAAGGGTCACTGATGTGGGGACATCTCACCCACAGCCCACTTCTAAGTGGCTCACATGCCGTCTCATTTCCCAGTGACTGACTCTGCCCCTGTTGCTGCCCTTGAAGGCACTAAATTGCACGGACATCAGTTTTAAGTTTATTTAAGTTTAAATTTTAAGTTTATTTATTAGTGTCACAAGTAGGCTTACATTAACACCGCAATGAAGTTATTGTGAAATTCCCCCAATCGCCACACTTCGGCACCTGTTCGGGTACACTGAGGGAGAATTTAGCATTGGCCAATCCACCTAACCAGCACGTCTTTCGGACTGTGGGAGGAAACCGGAGCACCTGGAGGAAACCCACGCAGACACGGGGAGAACGTGCAAACTCCACACAGACAGTGACCCAAGCCGGGAATTGAACCTGGGTTTCTGCCACTGTCAACAGTAGTCACTGTGCCACCGTGCTGCCCCTCACCCAAGAGCTTCTCAGCTGTCAAAGGAGGGACATGAGCAGCCTAACTTTACCTTTACGAAAGGTTACACCACATTGTTGTAGCAGAAAAATGAAAAGTAAATGCTTCTATTCTAGGGGCACAATCTTACCGTCCACTCACGCCAAGGTCCCGCTGCAGCAAAGTCGGAGAATTTGGCACCCAACCAAATCTCCGTTCACGACAGCGGGATGGGAAAATCCCACCAGCATGAACAGCCTATTTATCCATTCATGGGATGTGGGCATTACTGGCTAGGCCAGCATGTATTCCCCATCCTAAATTGCCCTTTAGATGGTGGTAATGAGCCAACTTCTCGAACAGCTGCAGTCCATGTGGTGTAGGTACACCCACAGTGCTGATAGAATGGGAGTTCCAGGATTTTGATCCAGCAACAGTGAAGGAATGGTGAGAGAGCTCCAAGTCAAGATGGCGTGTGGTTTTCAGAAAAACTTGCAGGTGATGATGTTCACTAGAACCTGCTGCCCTTGTCCTTCTAGGCAGTCGAGGTTGCGGATTTGGATGGTGCTTTTAAAAGAGCCTTGGCGAATTGCTGTAGGGCATCTTATAGATGTTTCCACTGTGCATCGATGATGGAGGGAGTGAATGTTTAAGACGGTGGATGGGATCAAGCAGGCTGCTTTGTCCTGGATGGCATCAAAATTCTTGAGTACTCTTGGAGCTGCACTCATCCAGTAGAGTGGACAGTATTCCATTATACTCCTGCCTTGTAGATGGTGGACAGGCTTTGGAGGTCAGGAGGTGAGTTACTCATCTAGCCTCTGACCTGCTCTTGCAGTCACAGCATTTATATGGCTAGTCCAGTTTCTGGTCAAATGGTAACCCCCTGGATTTTGATAATGGGGGATTCAGTGATGGTAATGCCACTGAACGTCAAGGGGAGATGGTTAAACTCTCACCTGTTGGAGATAGTCATTGCCTGAAATTAGCATTTCACGAATGTTATTTACCAACAATATCATCCCAAGACTGAATGTTATCCAGGTCTTGCTGCATATGGACACAGACTACTTCAGCATCTGAGAAGCTATGGATAGTGTTGAACATTGTGCACTCATCAGTAAGCATTCCGACTTCAGACCTTATGATAGAGGGAATAGAAACTCTACAGTACAGGAGGAGGCCATTTGGCCCATTGAGACTGCACCAACCACAATCCCACCCAGGCCCTATCCCGTAACCCCACACATTTACACTGCTAATCCCCCTGACACTAGGATCAATTTAGCATGGCCAATCAACCTAACCCGCACATCTTTGGAGTGTGGGAGGAAACCGGAGCGCCCGGAGGAAACCCACGCAGACACGGGGAGAAAGTGCAAACTCCACACAGACAGTCACCCGAGGCTGGAACTGAACCCGGGTTCCTGGCGCTGTGAGGCACCAGTGCTAAGCAATGTACCACCATGCTGCCCTGTCATTGGTGAAGTAGCTGAAAATGATTGGGGCTAGGACACTAACCTGAGAATCTCCTGCAGTGATGTCCTGGGATGGAGGTGACTGATCTCCAAGCACCACAACCATCTTCCTTTGCACCAGGTATGATTCCAACCAGTGGAGTTTCCCACTGATTCCCATTGATTATAGTTTAGCTAGGGCTTCTTGATGCTACACCCTATAAAATGCTGCCTTGAGGTCAAGGGCAGCCACTCTCACCTCATCTCTGTTGTTCATGTTTGGAAGAAGGCTGTAATGAGGTCAGGAACTGAGTGACCCTTGCAGAACTCAAACTGAGCATCAGTGAGCAGGTTATTGCTGAGTAAGTGCTGCTTGATAGCACTCTTGATGATCCCTTCTATCATTTTGCTGATCTAGAGTGGGACTAAAGGGGCAGTAATTGGCCAGGTTGGATTTGTCCTGCTTTTTGAAGACAAGACAAACCTGGACAATTCTCCACTGCTGGGTAGATGCCAGTGTTGCAGCTGTACTGGAACAGCTTGGCTACGAGTGCAGCAAGTTCTGGAGCACAAGTCTTCAGTACTGTTAATGGAATGTTATCAGTACCCTTAGCCTTTGCAGTATCATGTGGAGCAAAATTAATTGGCTGAAGACTGACAACTATGATGCTGGCCACCTCAGAAGGAGGCCAAAGTTGGATCATCCACTCAGTACTCATGGCTGGAGATGGTTGGAAATGCTTCAACCTTATCTGTTACACTGATATGCTGGGCTCATTGAGAATGGAGATATTTCTGGAAGCTCTTTCTCTGGTAATTGTTCAATTGTCCACTACCATTCATGATTGGATATGGAGGCACTGCAGAGTTTAGACCTGATCTGGTGGCTGTGGAATCACTTAGCTCTGCCTATCACATGCTGCTTATGCCATTTGGCATGCATGTAGTCCTGTGCTGTAACTTCACCAGGTTGACACCTCACTTTTAGGTGTGCCTGGTGCTGCCCCTGCCATGTCTTCCTGCACACTCCATATTGAATTAGGGTTGATCCCCAGCTTGATGGTAATGTGACATTAGTGTACCTTTAAGAAAGTTTTTTTAAAATCCTGTTCTCTGCAGTTGTAAGCAGACTGTTTTCAGTTTGGTTTCATTACTGCCGAGCTGTATACGAGGAGTCCTTTTATTACTACTTCAATGGCTTAAATGGGTCTGTTTATTTTAACTCTGGGTTGTTAGGAGGATGGTCATGATGTGTTTTTGGACGGTTTTTTTTACTTTCCAGTGAGTTTAAGATTTCATTTTCTGTTTGGCTGCAGTTAGAATTTAGTTTTAGAAGGGGCATCAAGCTCTCTCTCTCTCTGGTTTTGGAAATTCTGCTGTTAGCTCGAAGCCATGATCTTATTGAATGGCGGGGCAGGCTCGAGGGGCGAGATGGCCTACTCCTGCTCCTATTTCTTATGTTCTTATGTAACCAGTCAATAGGCATAAAGGTTGTTCATGCAACGTGAGATTTAGTTTCAGATAGTGATTACAATTCAAGCCCATTCCAGATATTGTTTCTTGTGCCAAACATAAGAATCCTTTTGCATTTGCAAAGCTTCACTGACTATGAACCGAAACATGAACCTATCCACAAGGTAGCCTGGGACGGCATGTGCCAGGTAAACAATGAGCTTGTTATTTGATGCCAGAAAGTATGCAAGTGTTCAACTATGTCTCGTGTTATTTCAGAAGATGATGATTCAGCTACGCCAAACACTTCTCATAACAGAAGTTCCACCCAAAAAGACAAATCTTGAAACAGGATAGAGCTTTCACAGAAACAATACGATACTGAATCTGGAGACTTTTCACCTTTGATAGAACCCAACAATGGGCATGGGCATCGTTATGCAGGATTAACCTGCGCTCCCTCCTCCCAATGAAACAAGCAGACAAACTTTGTGTTGCCTGCTCATTTTAAATTGCAAAGTTCTCTGACTCAGCACTTGTGCCTTTGGTACAGGAGCCAAATAGGAGGAGAGGGGCCAGGGACTTCATCAGAGAAACTCTGAGAAGACAGTGGGAGCAGATAGCCTTGTGGGTCGGTGTCTGCAGTGTAGCCCTGCAGACCAAAAGCTGCTCAATGACTTTACGTGAACAGCCAAGGTCAGCGAAGGCCATTGTCTAACATCCCATCCACTGCACCATTCCTCTCACACACTGCTTAATGCACCCACAAACCCATCTCTTACCCACCAACTTCTTTCCCTAATACCTTATTAGAAGCAGCAGCCACCCAACAACTGATTGTGGCAGTGGAAGCTCAGACGGAAGCTATGCAAGCCCAGATTCCTGCCATCTTAGGTCTGGGTATCAGTGTTCAAAGGACATTCAGGGTCTTCCAGCAGTGCAGCAATCTGTCCTCCTCCGGGGAGTGGCAGTGGTTCCGAGAGCACTCGTATACCATCTGTTTACAAGGTGACAACATGCATTCTCCTGCCTCTGCCATTGCGCCAGTGTCTTTATTGTTGCATGTCAGCTAGCCAACACATATTGCTAAGTGCACATGCCAAAGTACTGCAGGCTTTCTAGGTCCAAACCTGGGTGAAGTGGCCTGCAAGGCCATCTGCAGTCTGCCCCACTGAAAGTCAGCAGTCTTCCACCAGCCATGCTGAGCACTGGGTTAGCACATGTAGGAACACCTGCCAGACAAAGGCACACAGAAGACAGACACTAGAGGAATGCAAAAAGGAAAAATGAAAACTTGCCATTTACAACACACCTTTCACAACCTTAGCCATCCCAATGTGCTTTACAGTCAATGTAGTACATTTTGAAGGACAGTCACTGTTGTAATGTAGGAAACACAGCAGCCAATTTGCCCACAGCAAGCTCCCACAAACAGCAATGTGTTGACCCGATAATCTGATCTTTTTTGATGTTGATTGAGGGATAAATATTGTCCCGAACACTGGGGATAACTCCCTTGCTTTTTCTCAAAATAATGCCATTGGATATTTTACATCCAGCTTAGAAAGTAGTCAGTTTAATATCTCATTTCAAAGATGACTCCTCCCTTGATACTTCACTTGACTGTCTAGATTTTGTGCTCAGGTTTCTGGAGTTGGACTTGAACACACACTATTGCAAATCAAAGACCAAAATGTTACCAGCTGATTAGTGGATTTCCATATGGAATATTGGATGGTTTAAAAATGTTGATTTATCTTGTGGTGGGTTTTATTTGGGCATTGTAGCCAGGAACACACCATGATGGTCGAAACAGAAAGATGTGGGACTATTGTTGAATGAGGACTTTGGCTTGTGTTCACTGGCATTGTGTCAGGTGAGCCGGTCAAGGCAGCCCAGCCAGACAGGGGATGTGTTCATCATCTCGTCCCTCCCTTCCTCTTCCTGAGCTGTCTGCCTCATTCTGCCCACATGATGGGTAGGCTGTGCAAGATACAAAAAACCATGATGAATCGTGACACATACTCTAAAGACTACTGCAAGGCTCCAGAAGGATCCAGACAGCTGAATCAGTGGTTAAGCGCTGAGATGGCCTGTTCAGTAATACTCCATGTGGCAGCATGGCACTCATTATACACATGCTGCCTGTGTACATAGGTTGCACAGTGGAAATCAGTGATTAGCCCTCACTGCCAATAGCTACCATTTAGCTTTCCTTGGTTAATCAATTGTCAATGGACTGGCGCCAAATAAAGGAATAATGACTTCTACCAGGACAGCATGCGTTAACCTATCCATCATGCACTGTGTTGCACTAGTTGCACATTGAGGGAACAGAACCCTTTATGGTTGTGGTGCATCTCTGAATCTAGACGCAACGCTTGCAAAGCAAGTGTGAGCAATCAATGGCACCATGCATCATGGGAAAGGCTGCTACCCTGTTTCAATTCAAATCAAGTTCGAATAAGGGACTGATGTCCTAGGGGGAGTGTTTGCTAGAGCGGTTGGGGAGGGTTTAATCTAATATGCCAGGGGGATGGGAACATATGTAAGGAGTCCGAGAAGGAGGGAACAAGGACAAAATGTAGGGAGAAGGTTCCAACTGCATCAAAAATCAGGAAAAAAGTTAAAAGGAAGGAGAACTTAGGAGATGTTATTAATGGAAGTGTTAGAATTCAAAAAGAAGGTACAAAACTTAGCATAAAGGCACTTTATCTGAATGCTCGTAGCATTCAAAACAAGGTAAATGAGTTGACAGCACAAATCATTGCGACGAGTATGATTTGGTGGCCATTACAGAGACATGGTTGCAGGATGGTCACGACTGGGAGTTAAATATCCAGGGGTATCAGTCTGTTCGGAGGGACTGAAAGGAAGGTAAGGGGGTGTAGCTCTGATATTTAAGGATGATATCAGGGCGGTGGTGAGAGATGATATAGGTTCTATGGAAAAAAAGGGTGAATCCATTTGGGTGGAAATTAGAAACCGTAAGGAGAAAAAGTCACTGATAGGCGTAGTCTATAGGCCACCAAATAATAACATCATGGTGGGGTGAGAAATAAAGAAAGAAATAACTGATGCATGTAAAAATGGTACAGCAATTATCATGGGGGATTTTAATCTACATGTCAATTGGTCAAACCAGGTCGGTCAAGGCAGCCTTGAGGAGGAGTTCATAGAATGTATCCGCAATAGCTTCCTTGAACAGTATGTAATGGAACCAACAAGGGAGCAAGCTATCCTAGATCTGGTCCTGTGTAATGAGACGGGAATAATTAATGATCTTGCAGTTAGGGATCCTCTTGGGAGAAGCGATCACAGTATGGTTGAATTTAAAATACAGATGGAGCGTGAGAAGGTAAAATCCAATACTAGTGTCTTGTGCTTAAACAAAGGAGACTATAAAGGGATGAGGGAGGAGTTGGCTAAGGTAGACTGGGAGCAAAAACTTTATGGTGGGACAATTGAGGAACAGTGGAGGACTTTCAAAGCGATCTTTCACAGTGCTCAGCAAAAGTACATACCAGTGATAAGGAAGGACTGTAGAAAAAGAGATAATCAGCTATGGATATCTAAGGAAATAAAGGAGGGCATCAAATTGAAAGAAAATGCATACAAAGTGGCAAAGATTAGTGGGAACCTAGAGGATTGGGAAATCTTTAAAAGTCAGCAGAAAGCCATGAAAAAAGCTATAAAGAAAGGTAAGATGGATTATGAGAGTAAACGAGCTCAGAATATAAAAACAGATAGCAAAAGTTTCTACAAATGTATAAAATGAAAAAGAGTGGCAAAAGTAAACATTGGTCCTTTAAAGGACGAGAAGGGGGATGTAATTACTGGAAATGAGAAAATGGTTGAGGCATTGAACAGCCATTTCAATCCTGTCAATAGCTACCATTTAGCTTTCCTTGGTTAATCAATTGTCAATGGACTGGCGCCAAATAAAGGAATGAGGAGGAGTTCTGTCAGTCTTCACAATGGAAGACACAAATAACATGCCAAAAATTGATGATAGTAAGGCTATGGCAGGTGAGAACCTAGAAACTATCATTATCACGAAAGAGGTAGTGTTGGGCAAGTTAATGGGGTTAAAGGTAGACAAGTCTCCTGGTCCTGATGGAATGCATCCCAGGGTACTAAAAGAGATGGCAGGAGAAATAGCAAATGCACTAGCGATAATTTACTAAAATTCACTGGACTCTGGGGCGGTTCCCGCAGATTGGAAAACAGCAAATGTGACGCCACTGTTCAAAGAATTGCAAAAAACTGTGTTAGAATATAACCTGGAGTGGAATAAACTGCAATGCGTGACAATTGATGGAGGAAAGAACATGTCTAGGGTGAAGAAAGGTTTGGTTGGACAAATCACAAAAGCTTGTGAGATTGATGGATTCTCAAAGCCCATGTTTCTGCATTGCATTATCCATCAACAAGCATTGTGCGGAAAATATGTGGATACGTCTTGCGTTCTGAAACCTGTTGTTTCAACAGTGAATTTCATTCGATCTCATGGGCTTACTCATCGCCAGTTCATTTATAAAACTAATTTTTTTTCTTTGGCCCCCGAAAATGTGTAAAATATACAATGTGGCCCTTGTACTGAAACGTTTGGAAACCCCTGGTATAAGGCGCTGGTGAGGCCACACCTGGAGTACTGTGTACAGTTTTGGTCTCCTTACTTGGGAAAGGATATACTGGCACTGGAAGGGGTGCAGAGGAGATTCACGAGGTTGATTCTGGAGTTGAGAGGGTTGGCTTATGAGGAGAGACTGAGTAGACTGGGGCTATACTCATTGGTGTTCAGAAGAATGAGGGGAGATCTTATAGAAACATATAAGATTATGAAGGGAATAGATAAGATAGAAGCAGGGAAGTTGTTTCCACTAGCGGGTAAACTAGAATTAGGGGACATAGCCTCAAAATAAGGGGAAGCAGATTTAGGACTGAGTTGAGGGGAACTTCTTCACACAAAGGGTAGTGAATCTGTGGAATTCCCTGCCCAGTGAAGCAGTTGAGGCTACCTCATTGAATGTTTTTAAGGCAAGGATAGATAAATTTTTGAACAGTAAAGGAGTTAAGAGTTATGGTGAGCAAGCGGGTAAGTGGAGTTGAGTCCACAAAAAGATCAGCCATGATCTTATTGAATGGTGGAACAGGCTCGAGGGGCCAGATGGCCTACTCCTGCTCCTAGTTTTTATGTTCTTAAGTGGAAGGGCAATGTGCTCAGTCACTGCACCAATCTCAGACCTTCCATTCTGTTTTCAGTCATAAAGAACTGAAATGTCAGCACAGCCTGATTTTCATAAACAACTTTGAATTGGCCAATGCTGGGTTGGGGAATTAATGCAAGCTCCCATTTAATATCCAGAAAATAAAAGTGTTCCAAACAGTTACATCAACTTTGAATGAAGATTTTTTTCAAATGCTTGTGAACTGCAAAAAACACCTGCCCAGAACACATTTTAAGTCTGGCTTGACCCATTGGAGTTATATCCCACTGTTAACTTGCCTGCTCTTCTTAAAAATAATGCCATGCGATCTTTATATCCGATCGGACAAGTAGATGGGGCCTTGGCTTAATGTCTAATCCAAAAGACAGCAGAATCTCCAGCTGTGCAGCACTCCCTCAGCCTGAGGGAGTTCAAGCCCTGGAGTGAGATTTGAACCTGGAACCTTGTGATTCAGAGGTGACAGTGCTACAGTAAACAGGATGAAGGATAAAGAGATGTGAGACTGCCACCTCCAGGAAACCATTTGAACAGTCAAGCCCTAAGCCAGTTCTGAAAAAAACAATTCAACTAGTCCCACTCCCCAGCTGTTTCCCTGCAGCCCTACAATTGTTTGATCTTCAGGTGCTTGTCCAATTCCCTTTTGAAAGCAATGACTGAATCTGCCTCCATCCCCTTTCAGGCAGCGCTTCCGGATCCTAACCACTTGCTGCATTAAAACATTTATCCTCATGTCACCGTTGGGTTTTTTTGCTATTCACTTTATACTGGTGTCCTCAGGTTTATGACCACCCGTCATCTCATACCACTTCTTTCAGTAGTCAGGTCAAGCTTATGTCAAATGCTTCACCATTATTTTAGTGTTACCATTTTGCAAGGACATTAAAGTTATAGTATGAACAAACCCTAAGAGTATAGAAAATTCTTAATCCAGTATTTTGCTAACAAAATCTTGTTCAAGCTACTTAGATCATAGAATAGAATAGATCATAGAATCTCTATAGTACAGAAGGAGACCATTCGGCCCATCGAGTCTAGACCGACCACACTCCCACCCAAGTCCTATCCCCATAGCCCCATTTAGCCTGCTAATCCCCCTGACACTAGGGTCAATACCTCACCACCCTCACTGAATTCTGGACTACAACTCCTTTTCCCACTCCCCTGACTTATTAGTTTAAACCCCCCTGAAGAGCCGTAACAAATTTCCCTCCTAGGATATTGGTGCCCCTCTGGTTCAGGTGCACCCCGTCCTGTTTGTACAGGTCCCACCTTCCCCAGAATGTGTTCCAATTGTCCACGTATCTGAAACCCTCCCTCCTAAACCATCCCTGCAACCACATGTTTAACTGCTATCTCTCCCTGTTCCTCAACTCGCTATCACGTGGCACCGGCAACGTACCAGAGATGAGCATAAGATGGGAACAGAAACTGTCAGGGAAAGGCACAAATGAAAAGTGGAGTTTGTTCAAGAAACAAATACTGTGTGTCCTTGATAGGTATGTCCCTGTCAGGCAGGGAGGAAATAGCCGAGTGAGGGAACCATGGCTCACAAAAGAGGTTGAATGTCTTGTCAAGAAGAAAAAGGAAACGTATGTAAGGATGAGAAAACAAGGTTCAGTTGGGTCGATTGAGGGTTACAAGTTAGCAAGGAATGAGTTAAAAAAAGGGTTTAGGAGAGCTAGGAGGGGGCATGAGAAGTCCTTGGCGGGTCGGATGAAGGAAAACCCCAAGGCTTTTTACTCTTATGTGAGGAATAAAAGAATGACCAGGGTGAGGTTGGGGCCGGTCAAGGACAGTAGTGGGAACTTGTGCATGGAGTCAGAAGAGATAGGAGAGGTTATGAATGAATACTTTTCTTCAGCGTTCACCAAGGACAGGGGCCATGTTTTTGAGGATGAGAGTGTGATACAGGCTGATAGGCTGGAGGAGGTAGATGTTCTGAGGGAAGATGTATTAGCAATTTTGAAAAACCTGAGGGTCGATAAGTCCCCTGGGACAGATGAGATATATCCTAGGATTCTTTGGGAGGCAAGGAATGAGATTGCAGAGCCTTTGGCTTTGATCTTTGGGTCCTCACTGTCCACAGGGATAGTGCCAGAGGACTGGAGAGTGGCGAATGTTGTTCCTCTGTTCAAGAAAGGAAATAGGAATGACCCTAGTAATTATAGGCCAGTTAGTCTTACTTCGGTGGTCGGTAAGTTAATGGAAAAGATCCTGAGGGATAGGATTTATGACCATTTAGAAAGACGCAGCTTAATCCGGGATAGTCAACACGGATTCGTGAAAGGTAAGTCTTGCCTCACAAATTTGATTGAATTCTTTGAGGAGATAACTAAGTGTGTTGATGAAGGTAGAGCAGTTGATGTTATATACATGGATTTTAGTATGGCATTTGATAAGGTCTCCCATGGTCGGCTCATGAAGAAAGTAAGGAGGTGTGGGATAGAGGGAAAGTTGGCTGATTGGATAAGTAACTGGCTATCTCATAGAAGACAGAGGGTGGTGGTGGATGGAAAATTTTCAGACTGGAGACCAGTTACCAGCGGTGTACCACAGGGATCAGTGCTGGGTCCTCTACTATTTGTGATTTTTATTAATGACTTGGAGGAGGGGGCTGAAGGGTGGATCAGTAAATTTACTGATGACACCAAGATTGGTGGAGTAGTGGATGAGGTGGAGGGCTGTTGTAGGCTGCAAAGAGACATTGACAGGATGCAGAGCTGGACCGAAAAATGGCAGATGGAGTTTAACCCTGATAAGTGCGAGGTGATCCATTTTGGCAGGACAAATTTGAATGCGGATTACAGGGTCGATGGTAGGGTTCTGAGGAATAGAACATAGAACTAGAAAAGCTACAGCACAAACAGGCCCTTCGGCCCACAAGTTGCGCCGAACAATTTCCTTACCTTCTAGGCTCATCTATAACCCTCTATCTTACTAACCTCCATGAACCTATCCAAAAGCCTCTTAAAAGACTCAATCGAATCCACTTCCACCACCACTACCGGCAGCCGATTCCACGCACCCACCACCCTCTGAGTGAAAAACTTACCCCTAACATCTCCTCTATACTTACTCCCCAACACCCTAAACCTGTGGCCTCTCGTGACAACCATTTCAGCCCTGGGTAAAAGCCTCTGAGAATCCACTCTATCAATACCTCTCAAAATCTTATACACCTCTATCAGGTCACCTTTCATCCTTCGCCTCTCCAAGGAGAATAGACCTAGCTCTCCCAACCTATCCTCATAAGGCATACCACTTAATCCGGCAACATCCTCGTAAATCTCCTCTGCACCCGTTCTATGGCTTCCACATCGATTCTGTAATGAGGCGACCAGAACTGGGCACAGTACTCCAGGTGGGGTCTGACCAGGGTCCTATACAGCTGCAGCATTATCTCCCGACTTCTAAACTCAATTCCTCTATTGATGAAGGCCAGTAATCCATACGCCTTCTTAACCACAGCCTCTACCTGCGACACCGCTTTGAGCGTCCTATGAACCCGGACCCCAAGATCCCTCTGTTCTTCCACACTGCCAAGCGTCTTACCTTTAATATTATATTCTTCCATCCTATTCGACCTGCCAAAATGAACCACCACACACTTATCTGGGTTGAAGTCCATCTGCCACTTCTCCGCCCAGAATGTGGAGGAACAGAGAGATCTTGGGGTTCATATCCACAGATCTCTGAAGGTTGCCACTCAAGTGGATAGAGCCGTGAAGAAGGCCTATAATGTGTTAGCGTTTATTAACAGGGGGTTGGAGTTTAAGAGCCATGGGGTTATACTGCAACTGTACAGGACCTTGGTGAGACCACATTTGGAATATTGTGTGCAGTTCTGGTCACCTCACTATAAGAAGGATGTGGAAGCATTGGAGAGAGTGCAAAGGAGATTTACCAGGATGCTGCCTGGTTTGGCGGGTAGGTCTTATGAGGAAAGGTTGAGGGAGCTAGGGCTTTTCTCTTCAGAGCAGAGGAGGTTAAGAGGCGACTTAATAGAGGTTTATAAGATGATGAGGGGGATAGATAGAGTGGACGTTCAGAGACTATTTCCTCGGGTGGATGTAGCTGTTACTAGGGGGCATAACTATAAGGTTCATGATGGGAGATTTAGGAGGGATGTCCGAGGTAGGTTCTTTACTCAGAGAGTGGTTGGGGTGTGGAATGGACTGCCTACTGTGATAGTGGAGAGGGACGCTTTAGGAACTTTCAAGCGGTTATTGGATAGGCACATGGAGCACACCAGAATGATAGGACAAAGCTTGGCACAACATTGAGGGCCGAAGGGCCTGTACTGTTCTATGTTTCTATGTTTACCGTGCACACTCCACACAGACAGTGACCCGAGGCCGGAATTGAACCTAGGACCCTGGCACTGTGAGGCAGCAGTGCTAACCACTGTGCCACCATGCCACCCACTTCTGTGTACTTTTGATTATAAGCAACTTTGTTAATCCATTAGTTTGTCTCATTTATATGTGATGATTTTATTATTATTTGTTCATAAAATGTGTCTGCAAATTAATTTATCATGGTCATTTTGATTTGTACATCACAGTTACAAATAGAATCAAAATGGGCTAACATTTTAACACTCTAATTGTTAAGTTACTAAATATTTTCAAATTTTATTTGCCATTTGATCGTCGTGTAGATACGAGTAGCTTAGTTCTTAGAGGTTACTGTTATTTCTTAAATAATTCTCTGTAAATTTGAATTCCGAGAGGTCACATATGCATTTTTCAAAATGATGTAAACTCCAACTCAAAGTCAACATGAGCATTAATATCTTCGAGAGATGTTTTAATCTGTCAGGATTTATCAACATCTCTTCAGAACAAGTGCAGAATATTCCAGTTAAATGATGAGAATATTTGACAGTGATATATGAAGCTCACAGGAAAACAGCTGTAAATACGGCAGATGTTGGGAATCCCCTCTCTTCAGAGGAAATCAATATAACTTTCAAAGTAGGAGCTGGAGATCTGCTTACAACTTTAAAAGAAGCAAAGGTGATGGATTTGTAATGAGGCTGAGATTTTCCATTATAAAATGTACAGCAATCTTAAAAATTCTTAAAATCCCAGCTGGCCTTTTTCCGTTTGTCCACCACAACTTCGGCAGAAATTCCGGAATAACAGCAGAAATTTAATTCAATACATTTAGATACAGATTCCTCTAACAATGTTCATGCTAAAAGCCTATCTGTGGTATCAGCGGACTAACACTTAATCATATAGCACTCCCCAACCATTTTAATACAAAATTAACTTTAAAGTGGGATAAAGTCTCTCTTAAAATAGTAAACAGAGGGATGTCAAATGGATGCATTAACCATACATCCAATGATAATATTAACAGTAATTTCTAGGCTTAAGTCTGGTAATGACTAGAAACGAGGATAGGGAATGTTGAAGTGTTGAAGAATTACTCTGGTACATGTGACATTGTAAGTTAATTCAGGAAAGCATCTTTATGATTTCACTACCTATAGTGACCTAAGCAATTGGTCCTTGTTACAATTAGTCATGCTACCTACAGTAAAAAAATATCAATTTCATATCTGATTTGTGCACTTAACTATACACATGATGAGGCTTCAATGGCTACCATTTTCCAGGCCTCTGGTGACTTGCTACACACATTTGAGGATAAGATGTAGTTACATGAATTAAGACATCCTTAGGTGACTAGGCATAACTGATCATACATTAGCATAATGATATCAGAAGTTTTCATAGCTGTCTGACGAGTCCCATTCGCCTATATGCATAAAGGTGAAAACTGTAATTGTAGGTTCATTCAGTGAGAATCAGCTTGTACATGTTACTTTACTGTAAGCTTAGGAAAAAGTAACATATAATATTGTTCTTCTTGCAATGTTAATTACAATCATTTTAAAATATAGTATTGCAAAATCATATATGGACTTCATTATCATATCCAGTTATACAAGTGTATTTACTGTTGCTTCAGGAAGTCTTCTTCTGGTGTGTGAACATATCTAAGTCAGTATACTTATGTCCCACTTGTGTCAATTATAAGATGTTCATATATTTGTGTATTTCCTTTAAAACTTGAGGCAAACAAAAACTCACGGTTATCTGCCAATACAGAAGTGAATGCCCTCGGAGCCTGGATGATGACTTCGTTAAATTTTACAAATTTTCCTTTGGCTGCGTCCCATTGAAAAATCTCAGTAAATGAATAGTCATTTCCCAGAATGGCATACTGCCATTTATTTAGTTTAAGAGGCTGCAATACCATGGATCCTCGCGATGGGAATGACTGCACTTCCACAAACATGGAGACATTCCATTTCATTATTGTGGAATCACCAAGGAATCTCGTTAAGCAAATATATAAACTGTCATTGATCTTAAAATGTTTAACTGCATACACATTATCTGTCTCAGGGATATCAATACGCCAAACAAACTCTTTCTTCGCTTTGTTCCACTGATAGATGATGGGACGTTGAAAAAGACTTAGTAAGATTAAATGTGGTTTGTTTGCTATTTCAAGGTATTCCACATCCATATCTTTGTACCAGTGATGCAATGACTGGTGAGAGTAAAATCCATTTCCACTCCATTTGTATACAGTGGTAGTCCCACCCTTGGAGCTATCAGCAATGATGAAGAACCAAACTCCGTCTATTTGAAATGATTCAATGTCATTTGGTTTTCTGATTTTTAGAGCATCTATATCCTGGATTTTAATAAACTTGTTGGCAGAAATATCCCTTTTGTACACATGAGAGCCACCAAAGAGCCGAGCAACAATTACAAACAGCTGATCCTCAATGATCAATGGTTTACAGAATACTGTAGAAGAGCCTGTGTAAAGAACCAAAAACAAATAAAATCAGAAACAATGCACAAAGGGACAATAATGATCTTTTTCCATTTTAAATGAGAGGCATTCATACCAGTAATGTTGTCGAAACTCCTGAAGACCATTTCTACATGATCCCACTCAAGGATGGCGCAGTTCCCAAGCACAGGTTGTGCAATTGCAACATAAATATCATTCAAGTACATGAAGCTCTCAATGGACAAAGACTGAAATTTCAAGGTCTGGTAAACAACAAAATCTATGAAAAGGAAATTATTTATTAAATGTATCCATTCATCACAATTATTCACACATTACTGAAGATAGGGCAGGAAAATAGAGCTTTTCTATGATCTTCCCCCTTAATTATTTCACCAGCTTAAAATATTCCGGATGACTGAAATTTACCCTTTAATGAAATGAGTTTTTTAATGCTGTGACCAGTTGGCCCTAAGGGAAGGCCATTAGTCATTGGGAAAGCACCAGGCACAGGGGGATAGGCCACTCACAGGGTAGCACCAATGGGCACCATGCACAACATAAATCATTACTGCTATAAACTCCATTCCCCAGTCACTGATTCTTTACCTCTTCGTAACAGCCATCTGAGACTGAACCAGACTGTTTGCAACCTTGGTGCCATACCTGACCCAGGATAAATTTCCAAACACATATCCGTGCCGTAACTGAGACATCGTAGGTCCACTTCCATAACACTTCCTAGCTCTGCCTCTGCTTCGGTTCATCCACTGTTGAAGCACTTGCCCATGCCTTTGTCACCTCAAGACATGTCTATTCCAATGCACTCCTGGCTAGCCTCCCATGTTCTATCAGCTGTAAACTGTCATCCAAAATTCTGCTGTCCCTGTTCCAATCTGCACCAAATCTCATTCATCAATAATGGCACGGTGGCACAGTGGTTAGCACTGCTGCCTCACAGTGTCAGGGACCCAGGTTCAATTCCGGGCTTAGGTGACTGTTTGCGTAGAGTTTGTACATTCTCCCCGTGTCTGCGTGGATTACCTCTAGGTGCTCCGGTTTCCTCCCACAGTCCAAAGATGTGCAGGTTAGGTTGATTGGTCACACTAAATTAGAGTCCCAAGATGTGTAAATTAGGGTGATTAGTGGGGTAAATACATGGGGCTACAGGGATAAGGACTGAGTAAAATGCTCTGTCGGAGAGTCGATGTAGGCTTGATGGGCCAAATGGCCTCCTTCTGTACTGCAGGAATTCTATGAACCCTTACACTGCCACCCGATTTAGCAATGCTTAACTTGAAAATTCTCATTCTTGGTTTCAAATTCCACAGTGACTGACCACTCCCTAACTGCAATCTCCTCCAACCCTACAACCTTCAGGAGAGTAGAGGCAGCTACAATTTTGTCTTTTAAAAAGCATTTAGGCAGTTACATGGGTAAGATGGGTATAGAGGGATATGGGCCAAATGGGCTACACTCATTGAAATTCAGAAGAATGAGGGGAGATCTTATAGAAACATATAAGATTATGAAGGGAACAGATAAGATAGAAGCAGGGAAGTTGTTTCCACTGGCAGGTGGAACTAGAACTAGGAGGCATAGCCTCAACATAAGGGGAAGCAGATTTAGGACTGAGTTGAGGAGGAACTTCTTCACACAAAGGGAGTGAATCTGTGGAATTCCCTGCCCAGTGAAGCAGTTGAGGCTATCTCATTGAATGTTTTTAAGGCAAGGATAGATTAATTTTTGAACAGTAAAGGAATTAAGGGTTATGGTGAGCGGGCGGGTAAGTGGAGCTGAGTCCACAAAAAGATCAGCCATGATCTTATTGAATGGCGGAGCAGGCTCGAGGGGCCAGATGGCCTACTCCTGTTCCTAGTTCTTATGTTCTTATGTTAAATGCGGGCAACTGGGACTGACAAAGTGGTAAAAACTGGGTGGCATGCCCAAGTTGGGCCTGTTTCCATGCTGTAAGCCTCTATGACTGTATATCTGTACGCCTCCAGCTTAGGCCTCTTGAGCATTCCTGATCTTATTTGTTCTACCATTGGTGGCCATGGCTGCAGCTACCAAGATGCCTTACTCTGGAATCCCCTCATAAACATCTCCACTTCTCTAGCTCTCTTTCCACCTTTATGATGCTCCTTAAAAACTACTTCTTTGACTAAACCTTTGACCTAATATCTCCCGAGGTGGCACAGTATAATGTTGGGTAATGCATCTTGCGACATTTCACTGCACCAAAAGAATTACATAAATAGAAGGTGGAGTTCTTGATGGATAACCTAAACTGTAGTCATATGGTGAGAGAAAAGTGACATCACAATTTTATTTCATAAGCATATAAAAGCAAAACAATTATTAATAAGAATTTTAAAGTAAAACAAAAAGTTTGCTCAAGGAGTTTTAGACTCTGGAGGATGGGGTTCAGAGAAGTCCGGCAAATCTAGAGCCAGTTCTGAATAATGGGTTACTGATGACTGGTGGGTGTGGTTCCCCTATCCACTACAACATCATAAAGAGTAGGTAGAGCTCTTTAGCCTTAGGTACAGCCCACCTTGAAGAAGGTGCTGTGAAGATAAAAGCCACGAGGAACGCAAGAATAAAGTACTTTTGTTCCTCTTTCCTATAAAGTGGCTCAAGTGTGTTATCCCTAGGACCGAACAGAATAGACATGTTTGTAAGGTAATGTTTGTTCGAATGAGAACAGAAAATATGCATGCTGAAGAGTTTCTTGAAGCAGATCACTCTAAATGTAGAGCTAGACAGGCAGAGTCCCACAGGGATACACCCCCCACCCCCCCAAAAGGGGTGAGGCTATTAAAATTTCCTGGTGATATTTTACCTCAAGCCAACGGATGTCGGCTGGGCCCTTAAGAACATAAGAACTAGGAGCAGGAGTAGGCCATTTGGCCCCTCGAGCCTGCTCAGCCATTCAACAAGAACATGGTTGATCTTTTCGTGGATTCAGCTCCACTTACCCGCCCGCTCACCATAACCCTTAACCGTTCAAAAATCTATCTCTGCCTTAAAAACATTTTGGTTGGTCTGTCAAATTTTCAGTCCCGCCCATGATGATTCCAGCTGTGGTTCGGACTGGAAAATTCCAGCCAAAATTAATTAAAACGATCAAACCGAATCAAAATGGTGAAGTAAAAAACAAATTAATGAAAAATATCAATACTGTAGCAAACTATCTCATCTAGCATTGCAGGTGGGAGAAAGAAATGCTGAGAATCAGATTGACAACAGAATCCTGTTGATCAATCACATGTCAGCATTAATAATTTGCCAATGGCGGTGTCTACAGCCCAGATTGGTCTGCCTCCCACCAGAAAGAAGACTAATATTGGAAGGCAAACATCAGGCATCTAGGGATAAATAGCAGAGAGGACACATAATAAAAAAACTCAATCAATTTTTGTTACTCCAACTTTGTCTGAAAATTGTAAATTTTTAGACCGATGGGAAAATCAAATTTGGAAATTCCAAAACTAGCATTGGTCATAATGCACAGATATCTTTGTGTCTTATTGAATCACCTGCAATCAAGCAGTCAAATTCTTTCAGTGGAAGTTGGATTATTTTTGTTTCATTGTACTTCCCTGGACTTGCACAATAGGTCTGGTCGACTGTTGCATTGGTGCTATTCAACCATCCTACCAACCATTTCAGTTTGCAATCACAGTGGAAAGAATTGCCTCTTAGATCTCTGTGAAGAAAAGCAGTTTTAATTGGTGACATAAAAATTTCAGTTAAATACCTCCCGATAATAATATATGATCTTGTTTAGTTCAAAATCCCAATGCATTTATTTTATTAATTAAAGTATCCCAATATGTTGTTTCATATATATATGTCAGCCATGGAAGCCACTCAGTCCATTATGTTCCTGTCAGCCAAAGAAGGGGGAGGCCTAATCCTACTTCCCAACTTCTGGTCCATGTAGGTTACAGCACTTCAAGTGCATATCTACGTGTTTTTAAATACAATGAGGGTTTCTTCCTCATTCCAGACACTCAGTTCCTTCGCTACTCTCTGGGTGAAAAAAAATTACACATCAACTCTCTTCTAATCAAAGAACAAAGAACAGTACAGCACAGGAACAGGCCCTTTGGCCCTTCAAGCCTGCGCTGATCACGTTTACCTATCTAACCAACCACTTATAACCCTCTATTCCCCATTTGTTCATATGCCTATCAAGATAAGTCTGAAATGTGGCTAACGTAACTGCCTCAACCACGTCACTTGGCAGTGCATTCCAGGCCCCCACCACCCTCTGTGTAAAAAACTTCCCCCGCATATCTCCACTGAACCTTTCCCCCCTTACCTTGAACTTGTGCCTCCTTGTGATTGTCATTTCTATCCTGGGAAAAAGCTTCCAACTGTTCCACCCTATCTATACCTCTCAGGAGTTTATAAACTTCTATCAGGTCGCCTCTCAGCCTCTGTCTTTCCAGGGAGAACAATCCCAGTTTATTCAATCTCTCCTCATAGCGAATCCCTCCATACCAGGCAACCTCCTGGTAAACCTACTCTGCACTCTCTCCAAGGACTACGTCCTTCTGGTAGTGTGGTGACCAGAATTGGACACAGTATTCCAAATGTGGACTAACCAATGTTTTATACAACTGTAACATAATTTGCCAACTTTTATACTCAATGCCTCAGCTGATGAAGGCAAGCATGCCATATGCTTTCTTCATCACCTTTTCCACCTGTGCTGCCATTTTTAAGGATCTGTGGACTTGTACTCCCAGATCTCCGTGTGTGTCTATGCTCCTGATTCTTCTGCCATTTATTTTATAGTTCCCACTTGAATTGGATCTACCAAAATGGCATCACCTCGCATTTGTCCAGATTAAATTCCATTTGCCATTTCTCTGCCCAATTTTCCAGTCTATCTATATCCTGCTGTATTCTCTGACAATCTTCATCACTATCTGCAACTCCGCCCAGTCCCAAGTCTTTCCATTGCTGGCCTGAGTAGAGCTGGCTGGTTTTAAACCCCCCCAGTGCTCCTTCCCTATTGGAGGAGCCTCCACTCACCTAATATTCAATGAGGCCCACAGGGAGATCTATTGATGAAGCCACGCGGCCATCATAATATCCCTCCCCCCTCAAGCCTGTTTCTTCCCTCATATTTCCATCACGGACGGGGGGGGGGCAGTCTTCTCCATCGTTTGATGATCGGCCTGGTATCGATGGGGGGCAAAACCAGATCAGGGGGTGTGAAACAGATTGGAGACCTTTGCTTCCAAAGGGGGCACCGTAAAGCCACCGACTCTGGCTGTTCTTGAGGTCTGTCTTCAGTAGGGGCGCCAGCGTCTTCCACTTCTATTTCAGGATCTGTGTCCTCATCACCAGGAGGAGCAGGCAGGGGATCGACTTCAATACGAGACTTGACGTTGTCCCCATGGCTGGTATATGAGGCCTGTACTAGCACGATCTCCTTACTTCTGAGATGGTCCAGGTGTTTCTTGACAATTTTGCCCTGCACTTGGACCTTATAAAGATACAGACCCCGTTTTTTCCGTTATAATCCCAGGATGCAACTGAGGCCGTCCCCAAAGTTCCTCACATAGACTGGGTCACTGGTTTTGAATGTTCTGTCTGTCCTTACAGAATCAAGGTTTTTCTTCTGGGTCTCTTGTTGGTACTCCACCCTCCTTGACATGTTTGGGAAAAGTAAGCAATGCCATTCACCTCTCTTGCTTTTATTACATCATTGAACACCTTGGGGCATTGTATCCAGGTTCAAGGATCCGCAGTCCTGTTTCTCACTTCCTAGACCACTTCCATCCATATTTACTGGATTTAAGAGGCTGGCACAGGAAACAGCACTTCACTTTAGTCCTCTAGATCTCACAGCAGGGCCTCCAGGGAAGGGTCAAAGACATGGAGGTAGGGGCATGGCTGAGGTATTAAATGAATACTTCCGCTTTTACCATGGAGGTAGATACTACCCAGGCAATGGGTAGCATCTACTCATGATAATTGATAAGAAGGAAATGTTGAATAGACTGTTACTAGTTAAAGTTGACAAGGCACGGGAGCGATTGAGATGCATCCAAGGATATTGAAGGAGGTAAGAGTGGAAATTACAGCGGCACTGGTCATAATCTCCCAACCTTTTCAAGGTTCAGGGGAAGTGCCAGAAGATTGGAGATTTGCAATGTTGTGCTCTTGTTTGAAAAAGATTGTAAGGATAACCCCAGCAATTACAGGCCAGTTAATTTAACATCGGGTAGATGTTAAGTAGAAAAATCCTTCCTTCGACGGATTTGGGACATCATCACACCTGCACTCTGTGACTGGTCAGGAAACCCAGATGCAGGATACTGATGCCATGGCTGAGTTAAAGAGTTTTGGCAAAGTGACTTTTGAATCAAGCAGGTTCCCGATCTGCCATCACAGTCCACCCACTGATAATACCATTCTATGCTGCAAATGATTCTATTTCAATATGGTTCTGCCATAACAGTAAGCAAACCCCTCACTTCCTCACATAGGAAAGTGACAGAAACCTGGAACAAAGCTAAGTCTTGATGCTTGTTTGAAAGTTCTGGCAATGAGGCATTCTGACAAATTACTTTGACCATCTGTTCAAGGAACCATCCAACAGCTTCTACCATCTCCCTTTCCAGCAAGATCTCTAGGACGTTATGCACAGGCCACTACCTGATGGACTTATGGTCAAAGGTGTTTCTCTGCATAAATTTTTCCATGAGGGACAGGTGTTATGGTACAGTCCAATTGCATAGAATGTTCCACGGCAATGTGGCCTGACCCTTTACACAACCATGGAAAGGTAGAACTTTATGACATTTACATACCAAGGATCTGCATACAGCTTGGTGCAGCCACACATAAAGGTGACCATCAGGATGCGGGTGAAGTTGGGTATAACTTTTCCCCCTTAATCTAGAGGTTTGTGCCTTGTGTCCCTGTGAACATGGTCCATTTTCGGCCTCCAGATAAAGCGGAAGATGGTTCAGGTGATCTTCATGGCGCAGGAGTGCGGAACAATACCAATTACCCATGCCACTCCATGTCACCTCTATGCCCCCCATACATCCTGCATAGCCACTCACCCAATATGGAGTCCTTAGATTCCATGCATCATCAATGGAAATTATTTTACATCAATCAACCTCTCACCATCTAATAAAAGCCTCTGTATTGCTGATACTGAGAAAAATGCATTTTGCCATATGGAAAAATAACCTTGTCGTACTTGTAACCTTATTAGCTTGTGTCAACAAAACACAAGCCACATCAAAGGGACAATTGGCTTGAACAACTTCTTGAAAATGTCATTCATTCTCAGATGAATGGAACACCTACTGTGCTGAAACCCATCAGCACTTGAAACTCAGCCAAGGATTCAGAATTGCCAATCAATTACTTTGACAATCAATATAAGTGAGCAGATGATTAGATTTTTTCAAATATAGATTTTCTTTGATTGTTACAATCATGTTTGTTTTTAATCAGCTAGAGCTATTGAAATCATGGCAGAAAAGATAACAGCACAGGCTGACAGGGTTTTTTATAACACTTTTCACTGCATTATGGTGTAGTACATGTGCACAAATGCATGAGACTGGTCAATGTAAAGGTCAGCTTAATTATGAGCCATGATCTAATTGGATAGCAGAACAGGCTATGGAGGATAAATAGCTTATCATATTTCTATGCTCTAGGAAGTTTCCTTTGAGTAAATGATTATCTCTACAAGCAGATCTCAGTTATGTGACCCGGCCTGTTTCTGTGGGTAACAGCATATGGATAGCTTTTTCTTGAATGCCCAAAATGAAAAGACCCTTATTTCAGATTTTCAGCATCTGCAGTATTTTGCTTTGATCATGAAACGACCCTGGCCTTGAACGCTTCTATGGGTTATCTGTGTCTGATGTATTTAGCACAGCTGATACAGAGCAGATTCCTATTGATAAATATACTGTAAGCACTTAATGCACATAATTTCTCTCTCCAGAATAAGGCTGCCCTTAGTAATGCTGCATTAATAATTGAAGGTCTATTTTAACACATTAGCGTATCCTGAAGCAAACCCATTTCAGCAACACTTAAAATGTCTATATACTGGAGGCTTCTTGTACAAAGAATATACATCTTACAGCATTCTAAAATAAAACACAAAGTATTATGAAATGAAAATATAACTGTCTTACATATTAGTTAATGCTCCCAGGCCTTTGAATAAGTCTTTGGGAAGGGTTTGAAGTTTATTATTCGCCAAACTTCTGTTCAAAGCAAACAAAAGTGAAAGACAATATATGAGTAAAACATTATTCTTAAACTGTTAACTCAGCAAATGTTCCTTCAGCACTTATCAAAATGACTAAAGGCAGCAGGGTTACCCTGATCCATCATGCTTCTCATTCTAATGCTTGAAAATGTTGAAAAACCAGTTGATCTCTTGTTTATATTGTGCACGTCTTTTTAAAGACTTGGATCCAAATATTAATTGAACCTTTCGCATGGATTCAAATGACAAAAATTGAATTTGTAACATGTATTAGGAACTCAGACCAGATCAATTGGTAGCAGCAGGATTTGGGGAGGGAATGTAACAGGTGCCCTTGAATATGGAAAATACAGTGTTATGTACTTGGTTTTTAGGAAACTATGCAATTGAACAGCCTGAAGGGGTTACCTTCTAAAGGCTGTAGATCAGCAGGAACCAAAGGATCATAAAAGACAAGTCATTAAAGATTTAAAAGCAGCATAACAACACCATTAGACAAGGCAAACATAATTTTAAGCAAGAACAGAAGACTGGAAAAATACAGCATGTCTGCCAGCATCTATTAGGGGAGAAACAGAATTAACGTTTTGAGTCCTTACACTTTTTGTCAGAACTGGAAGAACAGAGAATGTATTAGAGTTAGAGAAACCGCAACAGAAAGTAGCAACTTTAAGAACAAAAGAGTGATGGTTTGATGTGAAAGGGGGAGGGGGTATTTTGCATTGAGGCAATACATGTATGAGATATTAAAAAAAGGGAGTTTAAGATGAAGAAGGTCAAAACTTAAAGTTGTCAAAGTCAACGTTGAGTCCCAAGGGCTGTAACATGTCCAACCAGAAGATGACATATGGCTCCTCCAGCTTCTGCCAGGCTTCACTACAGCATTGCAGCAGGCCATGGACAGACATGTGGCATGAGAGCAAGGTATTTTAACTTAGCACCTTGCTCTCATGCCCACATGTCATTGGGCTGGCAGCTTCCACACCGTTTTTCCCCACTCGTTGTGCCACTCTGCACAAAAATGAGAAAATTTCAGCCCTATGTCTTGATATCAGGATAGGCTGAATGAATTGAGACCATTTTCATTGGAGAAATGGAGAAATAGAGAGGATATGAGTGTAATCTTTAATGAAATTATTAGATTCTGATCATTGGATTGGCCATTCAAAATTAATGTATGACTAAGGGGTCTGCACATAAAGACAAAGAGTTAGATCTTAGGAATATTGCTTTCGAGTATATGCACTCTGGGCAGATTTCCTCTTGTCTATCATTTGTTATAATTATGCCTTTTGGGGCTAAAGCTTTTACTTGCCCAAACAAGACCAAATGATCTCCCAGTCAAGATGTTTCATTGAGTGGGATTGTCCCAGAGATCAGCAAAGTCTGATTTTGAGCGGGGAAAACGATGTTTAACCCGTCGATGGCAATGGCAGCTTTTTCCACGGTATCGTGCAGCTCTTAGTGAAAAAAATGAGCAGCCCAAAGGGTTTCACATCAGATCACTGGTGGGCAGCCTCTGATTTGTTGGCCCTACCATCACCTTAGCGCTTCAATGATCCAGGTGCCACATTTAAAAGCTGCCCCTGCACACAGCCAGCACACTTTAAATCAGAGAAGCCATGGGAAGTCATGGCTGCCAAACCCAGGAAGAATGCTGCACCTCAATTTACCGACACTTCCATTGAACCCCGACTGGAGGCAGTGGAGGCCCGCCATCATCTCCTATACCCATGCTCAAGGAAAGCAAGGTCACCAATACAGCATGGGAGGAGCTGGCAGCGGTGTCTGTACCAACACCCTGCAGAAGAGGACAGCTATCCAGTGCTGCAAGAGGATGAATGATCTCCTCCTTCTGCCAAGATAAGTCACCCTTCTCATCACCCAAAACTCACACACTCATCACACATCTACAGGGATCTCACTCAATGCCAACTCAATGGACACCACTACCCATTCTCCCAGACACATCTTCATCTTCCCTGTGGGTCGTGTCTTCATCACCTCCCTAGTCCTACTCAGCAGGGCAAGCTGGCTGGTACGCAACAAGAGGGAGATCTCAGATGGGTGGAGGAATACCAGGTCCTCACTGACTTTGAGGAGGGGGCCATTCAGCTGGTTGGTGAGGACATGGACTCTTCCCATGCGGATGGTAAGGTCGGTGGTGCTCAACCAAGTGAGGATCCAGCACTGCAAATCCATCAGATAACAATGTTGTGCGTTGTGCCTCCTGTTTCTCAGGCTCCTGCCATTACTAATGACCTTTCCTTTCATTTTCAAGTTCATCCAGGAAGCAGCCGAGAGGGGTCCATGGGTCAGGTCCTCGATTCCAGCCCCAAGAGCAGCGCAGACCATGAGTTCACAGACTCCAAAGTAGAAGAATTGTCACAGCACTGACCCACACCCTCCACCAGCACAGAGACACACACCTCGACGGGACCTAGTCCTAGAGTAGCCTGGGGGTCACAATCTGGTGAGCACATCACACTGTGTGATCCACAGCAGGCAAAGGCAGGACTGTCTAAAAGTACCAGAGCTCGGAGGATTGCAGGAGGCCAGGAATTTAGAGTCCGAGTTAGATGATGAGCCTCTATACTCGGTCATGCCTAAGTTGCTGGAGCTTCAAAAGCCAAGTTAGGGAAAATCAGGAAGGGATGTCTGGTACACTGTTCAAATTTCAAAGCTCGATGGAGGAGTCCACTTTCTGACTGAGGTGATAAGGTGAGTTATTCATGGATGTTAATCACTTGTACACTTCTGTAAATAAACTCCAACTAATTTCACCCTTCCTATGGCTCCTTGTTATGATGAGTAGTGTTCCTGTCAGTATGAAGTGAAAACCTGATTCCTGTACAAGATAAAGGCGGGGTTCTCAGTCCAGGGCTTTCTTCCTGTGCTTTGTTCAACCTTCCCAGCACATTGATGGCATTCCTTCTCAGTGACTGAACATTTCAGGTATGTCTGTATATCGATGAGAATTATGAAGTCTGCCAGAATATACTGGACTGGTGTCACAGAGTTCAGTCATTCCCCCTGTGCGCTCTCTGTTGAGGGGCAGCTGGTCCCCAATCCCATCAGTTTCTATCTCCGCTGACAATGTGGTCCTCAAGGGTTCAGCTCACAAAGGATGCACCGCTATGACATAATCTTGATCATCGAAAGCAAGCGAGCTGCCATCAGCCAGACAAGAGTCAGACATTCACAGAATCTCTGTGAGGATCTACGGTCTGTCTCCCCTGCAAGTTGTCATCATCCTCCTGCAATGTTGGAACTATTGGCATCTGCATAACAGGAACCATATCACAGATGGTGTGTGTGCTGCCGTCAGTCAGATGCAAATCCAACGCTCACAGATGCCATGTGAAGATTATCAGGTGTCCTCGCTGCATGTCCTCATCACCCTTCACAAATCTAGCAGCTATGAGAAAAACATGCTGGGGATCATAGGCCCATCAGCCTTTAGGTCAACCTCATCAAATAAATCTAGTGAACTGATCTGCTCCTTCAACAGCTATCCTAATTGCCTTTTCAGACCATTTTTTTCCAAATTGATCCCTTTTGCTATTCATTAAACATTTGTTTTATGTTCAAAGTAATTAAGGCTCACATTTAAAAATTAACTTAGGTGTGGTCATTATTGGTACATGCAGAGCAATGGAATGACATGTTACACATGTTGGGGACTTTTCGTCTATAAAAATTGAAGTAGAATTAAGTGAAATAAAAACAAAATTGCTGGATAAACTCTGTAGGTCTGGCACGGATAGTTCACCTCTGGATGAAGGGGGAGGTTTACTGACTAAAGTTGTTGAACTCAATGTTCAACAACCACCCCACTCCCACATGGCCCTCAACAACTTTAGTTCAACAACTATTTACCCGTGGAGTTCAACAAGCTTAGACGGTAAACTTCCCCCTCCATCTTAACCCCCCACCCCTTTTTGTAGTTTGTTATTAGTTATTTTTCAGCTCCCTGGCCTGCCCCAACACAATGCCCACACCACCCCTCCCCCGCACCACCCCTCTCCCACTTGCCCACCTGTCCCTTGATGTTCAGTTGCTCCAATTAACACATTCTGCTATCTCACCTGTTGCCACCATAGGCATGCTTCATCTCTTAATAGCACCATTAACCAAACCTGTCAATATCTCCTTTTCCTGACCTGTCTCTGGTCTTCTATTCTGCCCCACTTCTTCCACTCCCTTTCCAACGACATAATTCTGTACATTCCTATCTTCCATCAGTTCTGTAGAGGGTCATTTAGACTTGAAACGTTAACTCTGTTTCTCTCCACTGATGCTGCCAAACCTGCTGAGTTTATCCAGCATGTCTTGTTTTTATTTCAGATTTCCAGCTTCTGCAGTATTTTGCTTTTATTAGAATAAAATGAATTTTGTTAACCCACCTGGGAAAAAAATTCTTTTCTAAGACAAATGCCCATTTGAACTAGCCAAGTCATCAAGAGATAGAGGTAATGATACAGTAAACATTCAATGTTGGAACTCTCAGAAAGGTAATGCTCATATGGTCGGCAGTTATACTTCGCCAGTTTATGAAGAAACATTGTGACTGGCCCTGTGCTATATACCTATCCTTTTTAGAGACCAGCAAAGGAATCATTGTACCATACAACTATCCATTTCATATTGGGGTAATTTTCAATTTAACTGACTGGTTGTGGGGGGTGCGGTAGATGCATCAGTTCTCTAGTGCAAAATTTCAGACCACTTGCCTACTGGAAACAGATATAAGCAACTTGTGACACCACTTGTAAAATCTGTTCTCCTCCGTTATACTGTGCTTCAAGATTTAGGCTGCTTCTTTGCTACTTCATCCTGCATAGTCAGTCCTTATAAAGTGACACATACTTTTTCCTTCGCACGTTGCTTCGATTGTCTCACTTGAATGGATTACTTGCGTTGGGCTCCTTATTTAGAGTGAAAGCAAACCAAGTGCCTAATTTTAGGGCCTTCTGCTATGGCACCTAAGGGTGGCCACTGCTGGAAAGGTGACAATTTGACAGTTAATTTTGCAATTTTATTTTTCATAGAATTCCTACAGTGCAGAAGGAGGCCATTCAGCCCATCGAGTCTGAACCGACCACAATCCCACCCAGGCCCTATCCCCATGCATTTACCCTGCTAGTCCCCCTGACACTAAGGGACAATTTAGCATGGCCAATGTACCTAACGCGCACATCTTTGGACTGTGGGAGGAAACCGGAGCACCCGGAGGAAACCCACGCAGGCATGGAGAGAATGTACAAACTCCACACAGACAGTGACGCAAGCCAGGAATCGAACCCGGGTGCCTGGCGCTGTGAGGCAGCAGTGCTAACCGCTGTGCCCCCATGCCGCTCTTGTATTGACTACTTCTGTGTGCCAGGTATTATTTCACAGCTCTTGTTTGCTATTCACCAAATGCCGATAAACATCTGTTACAAATGAACTATTACAAGTAAATAATGCTACCCTGTTCAAAGAAAATGAAACCGAATACAGAGCTCCTTAATTAAATAATTAATTTCCTGTACTCAGTAGCATGAGAAGCAGCAAACTGATCGATTTGGGCAAAGCTGTAGTTAATTATAGACTGATACTTTAGACTGAAGAATCAATGAACATGTTTATGTATCTCCAGATAATTCAATTAAAGACAGAGTCTATTTAACAAATCCTCAGAATACAATATAAATAAATCATTTAATGTAAATGATTAAATAAAAATGAACCATTAACCAAATTACCTCGATTTTGTACTTTTTAAAGTATTAGAACCAAAGTTATTTAAATTACAGTAACATACTCACAAATGAGTAAGTGACTTGAGACCTCGGAAAGCGTGCCTTGAAATGGACTGGATTTTATTGTTCTCTATAAAGCTGAAGAAATATTAAGTGTAATACCATATTGATTATTACAATTAGTTACACTAATGAAGGATGTTTAATTTTCATTCCAGTCGGAAGATCTAACATTTACTTACAGATATTTCAGATGTTCAAGTCCCTTAAATGCATCATCGGCAATCGAATAAAATGTGTTTGAAGTAAACAAACTGTCAAAAAATTAACAACTGATTAAAGTTTATACAACCATACACAACTTTAAGCTTAATATTGTTCATAACCAATCATAATATTCCAATTTCAAAGCTACACCAAGGTCAATTTAAAGTTGACAAATAAATGTATCATGACATTGCTTCCTGACCAAAAGACCTAGACAGCATAAAAAATACACTTTTACACTTTTCTGATGGTAGCATATTGGTTCAATTTCTCCTGGTTTTGTGATTTTTCCCCCTGCCCCCCAATCCCGTTTATTCTTTATTCCCTGAACTTAAGCAGCAAATGGGAGCGTGGCCTACTTCCAGATCAATGATGTCAAGTAGGGACCACCCAGGTATAGCCATCCCTCACACCTGCTCGGCATCTTTTGCTTATTCATGCAGCTCAGATCAAGAACTGAGCAGACTGGGACCTAAGTTGTTGCCCTTTAGCTTTCCATCTGACAATTCAGCATCATCAAGCCTCTTGTATAAAATTACACTATACAATGTCTGCTTTGATAATAACTAGTATCCAGCAATCTTAACTTTATCATTTTATGTAAAAACAACACCATTTTCCTCAAAATGTTAGAAGCAGATTGGAGTATCCAAACTGCTTGAATTTGGTAGTTACTAGAATTGATTTTAAGTGATCTCCCTAATGATCAGTTTTAAGAAACTGCATAACAACTGAATAAACAGCACCTGAAATGAATGAGCTGTGTTGATTACAAATTAATTTTAATGGCTTTAGATGTGTTCATTACAAAAACTGAAATTTAGATAACATTAACATTAAAACATTGCTTTTCCTGCCAAAGTAGACTAAATGTAATAACTTGTGAAGTACTGTATTTCAAACAGCTGGCATTTATGTAGCACCTCTAATGTAGGAAAACATTCCAAGGGTGTTTTACATGAAAGGAAAATAGATACCGATCCTAAGAGGAAGATATCAGGGAGGGTGAATTAAAGGAAAGCTAAAAAATAAAAGCTTACCATGTTCTTAGAAAAAAAAATGGGAGGAGGTGCAATTGGAGAATAAATTCGAGTATGAACAGTTTGGGCTGAATGGCCTGTTTCTGTGCTAATTATTCTATTTTTTGAACGTTACTGCAATCTACGTTTTCAGAAAACAACTATTTGATGCTACCGATGTACAATTCCATATAATCACACAGAGACTGATATTCAATGGCAGACATGTTGGCACACAATGATATACAATGATAGACATGTTGGCCCACAATGATATACAATGGCAGACATGTTGGCACACAATGATATACAATGGCAGACATGTTGGCATACAATGATATACAATGACAGACATGTTAGCCCACAATGATATACAATGGCAGACATGTTGGCACACAATGATATACAATGGCAGACATGTTGGCATACAATGATATACAATGGCAGACATGTTGGCACACAATGATATACAATGGCAGACATGTTGGCATATAATGATATACAATGGCAGACATGTTGGCACACAATGATATACAATGGCACGCATGTTGGCACACAATGATATACAATGGCAGACATGTTGGCCCACAATGATATACAATGGCAGACATGTTGGCACACAATGATATACAATGGCATGCATGTTGGCACACAATGATATACAATGGCAGACATGTTGGCCCACAATGATATACAATGACAGACATGTTGGCAGACACTGATATACAATGACAGACCCTGGCAACCTCAAACACATTAGCGCTCACTGGTTGAAAAGGTCTTGAATAGAGACGTGAGACCTCAGTGGCCTTAATGTGGCTGGAAAGTGAAATGAAAGACAGGAGCCAGGGCATAAGATGTGGACTGTGTTCATTAGATCCTGACCTTTCTAAAGTTGTGCACCTTCTGTTGATTGTAAATGAATTATTTTTGATTATATGGAAGTGGTGGACATTAACTAGAGATTGACTTGTGCTCCAATAAATTGACACTTATTTAAACTGTAAGGCTGGGTTAGGAGGTGTATGCTTGTAACATGTAACCCTGTTATCAAAGGCTTATTAACATGCATACAGGTTGGCTCAAGTTCTATCATTTACCAACTGGATTTCTGGAATATGAACATTGTAACAGAGAACGATTGCCTAAAGGTAACAGTTGGAAACTAAAAATAAAAATTCAAACAAAAAACTAAAATCCTTGAAGCCATTGTGGAAAATGGCAGACAACAAGAGTGAATTGTCAGGGTATGATTAAGCTCTGATGTTCCGTGTCTGAAGCATATGAATTGTAGAAGAATAAAACTGACACATGAACATAGGTTATGTTCTGACCAAAGAGGAAATTTTGGTGTTGTTGCCAAAAATAAAATCAAAAGTGAAGTATTTTGTGAGACAGATGTTCATTAGTTGGATAGCGATGAAAGTCTGGACCTTCTACTAGAGTTAAAGGATGAAAACTTGCAAAATAGATGATCTGTTAAATGCTCATGTGTTTTGCGATATAGATCCTGAGGAACAGGCAGCCTGGTGGCACAGTGGTTAGCTTCACAGTTGCCTCACAGCTCCAGGGACCAAGGTTCAATTCCGGCCATGGGTGACTGTTTGGGTTTCCTCCGGGTGCTCCAGTTTCCTCCCATGGTCCAAAGATGCGCAGATTAGATTGACAGGCCATGGAAAATTACCTCTTAGTATCCCAAGATGTGTAGGTTAGATGGGTAGTAAATGAGTGGGGTTATAGGGATAGGGTGGGGGAGAGGGCCTGGATAAGATGCTCTGACGGAGTTGGTGCAGACTTGATGGGCTGATTGGCCTCATCTGCACTGCATATGATTCTATGATAGATCAAGGGCTAAATAGTGTTGATGTGGGTAACCCATGGTATACTTGACAGAGCTATTGCACGTAAAGGCCAATTGTTCAGAGTGCGTACTAAGGTGATACATGCTCCATTGGGGTAAAAAGAGATGTGACAACTGTGGGACAAACAGAAAAAGCTACTGGCAAGTTTAAGTATAGGTTGAATGTTTAGAATGAGGCAAAGAAGCGAGATCAATGGACTGGCAGAATGGAGTGAAAGAGTGGAGAATATGCCCAGTGCAAGGACAGGTAATGGCTCTGAAGAGACTCCAACATCAGAAAACTATAATGTACTGTAAAAAGAACCTCAAGTGGTGTGAGAGAAAGATCTCTTGGTTGTAGTCCTGACAGATATGAAAGTGCAAGTAAAGGCAGTGGGTTGAATTAATCAGATAATGAAATAAAGACCACAGGACAGTCTCAGAACAAAACTAGAAGCAGAAGTCCTCATGATCATAAAGTTCTGGTAAACTAATAAGACAGGCAAAAAAAGTGAATTAAACAATTGGAGAGAATTTGGAATTTATTTTGAGGTACCATAGGAGAGTCAACCAGCCTTATCCAATGGATAGATCTGTGCTGAAAAAATCCTTGCAGGTGGGATTTCTGAGGCTAAAGTATTACAATAGTGTCTATACCATCAATAATACTTCATTGGCTGGAGAACACTTTGAGACGCTTTGGTGATGAAAAGTACAATATAAAAGTAAGTCTTTGTTTTTGAAGTGAGATGCTCGGGATTTTGAAGGGCGACTAAATGGCACAGATGTTAGCGTGGACTCTTCCACTCTCTATTACAAAAGTAAATCTTCAACATCTTTTTAGCTGTTTTGGCCACATAACCATGGGATTGTAAACCATTCGACATAGAAGCCTAATTTCTGTAGGGCAATACTTTTCAGAGAGAAGTGTTTCTGAAACCACTCAAAAAGGCAGCAGGTGAAGAAGGAAATTTAGTGAAATTAAACAAATAGCTTTCTGGTCTGAAGGATGCTTCCCAAGGGTGGTATTTCTTGGTGAGATCAGTTTTGCTGGAAATAGACTCTGATCGACTAAAAGCAGATCCTGTAGCGCCTTATTGGTATCATAAAGGGAAAACTTTCAGGCACCTTCAAGATGCATGTTGATGATTTCTTATTGGATGGTATTATGAAATTTGAGAAATGCGTTATTAATAAGATTAGAATAAAATTTAAAATTGGGAATCAGGATTGTGAGGATTTAAAATATATCAGTTTAGATTTTAAGGGGAGTTCGTCTGGAATAACTTTAAATCAACAAACCTATTTTGAGAGTGCTGGAACACTGGCAATGATGGAGGCAGTGGTTATCGAATTCCATTTGTCAAAAAAATTAAGTGAGGGCGGCACGGTAGCACAGTGGTTAGCACTGCTGCTTCACAGCTCCAGGGACCTGGGTTCGATTCCCGTCTTGGGTCACTGTCTGTGTGGAGTTTGCACATTCTCCTCGTGTCTGCGTGGGTTTCCTCCGGGTGCTCCGGTTTCCTCCCACAGTCCAAAGATGTGCGGGTTAGGTTGATTGGTCATGCTAAAATTGCCCCTTAGTGTCCTGAGATGTGTAGGTTAGAGGGATTAGCGGGTAAAAGATGTAGGGATATGGGGGAAGGGCCTGGGTGGGATTGTGGTCGGTGCAGACTCGATGGGCCGAATGGCCTCTTTCTGCACTGTAGGGTTTCTGTGTTTAGAGCCTGTACAATGGGTGCACCCAAAATAGTATACTTACTGAATGTTATACAAATAATTATTCATTGTGGGATAATGTACACTGTATGAAAAATGAGTGAGCAAAGGTTACAGATTGACCTTACTGACTTGAAACAAATGCTGGAGAGAAAATAAATGTCAAAAATGGGCAGAAGTAAATCATCAGCCATCTGATTGTTAAGCAAAAATAAATTCACATACCAATAAATTGTTATGGGTTCTAGAGATGGGATGATGCTCTCAACTTAAATCTTTGCATAGAACATGGTGGATTTTGATTTAATTAGTTTTGAAACTTTGGTTGCACATATAAACTCTATTTTTTATTTAACGAGAGAGAAGGGAATCTGTTAATTATATGTTAAATATTCTCAGATTGTGGTTAACTAGACTCACTTGTGCCCTATAAATAGACACAGATTGAAATTGCAGTTGTTGGGTTATATTTGTATTGCATAAATAAATGCTTATAAATGTGTTAATGTTGGCTCCAGTTCTGTCCTTCAACTGTCTTTTTAAAATATCAACAGCTATCCTTGTCTACATGGACTTTAGCAAGGCCTTTGACAAGGTACCGCATGGTAGGTTGTTACATAAGGTTAAATCTCACGGGATCCAGGGTGAGGTATCTAAATGGATACAAAATTGGCTTCTTGACAGAAGCCAGAAGGTGGTTGTAGAGGGTTGTTTTTCAAACTGGAGGCCTGTGACCAGCGGTGTGCCTCAGGGATCAGTGCTGGGTCCACTGTTATTTGTCATTTATATTAATGATTTGGATGAGAATACAGGAAGCATGGTTAGTAAGTTTGCAGATGACACTAAGATTGGTGGCATAGTGGACAGTGAAGAACGTTATCTCCAATTGCAACGGGATCTTTATCAATTGGGCCAGTGGGCTGACAAATGGCAGATGTAGTTTAATTTAGACAAATGCGAGGTGATGCATTTTGGTAGATTGAACCAGGGCAGGACTTACTCAGTTAATGGTAGGGCATTGGGGAGAGTTACAGAACAAAGAGATCTAGGGGTACATGTTCATAGCTCCTTGAAAGTGGAGTCACAGGTGGACAGAGTGGTGAAGAAGGCATTCGGCATGCTTGGTTTCATTGGTCAGAACATTGAATACAGGAGTTGGGACGTCTTGTTGAAGTTGTACAAGACATTGGTAAGGCCACACTTGGAATACTGTGTGCAATTCTGGTCACCCTACTATAGAAAGGATATTATTAAACTAGAAAGTGCAGAAAAAATTTACTAGGATGCTACCGGGACTTGATGGATTGAGTTATAAGGAGAGTCTGAATAGACTGGGACTTTTTTCTCTGGAGCGTAGGAGGCTGAGGGGTGATCTTATAGAGGTCTATAAAATAATGAGGAGCACAGATCAGCTAGATAGTCAATATCTTTTCCCAAAGGTAGGGGAGTCTAAAACTAGAGGGCATAGGTTTAAGGTGAGAGGGGAGAGATACAAAAGTGTCCAGAGGGGCAATTCTTTCACACAGAGGGTGGTGAGTGTCTGGAACAAGCTGCCAGAGGTAGTAGTAGAGGCGGGTACAATTTTATCTTTTAAAAAGCATTTAAATAGCTACATGGATACGATGGGTATAGAGGGATATGGGCCAAATGCGGGCAACTGGGATTAGCTAAGGGGTTTTAAAAAAGAAAGGGTGGCATGGACAAGTTGGGCCGAAGGGCCTGTTTCCATGCTGTAAACCTCTATGACTCTATCCCATAACTTGATCCTTGATTGCTGCACCTATGCTTGTGTCTCAGCTTGAAACCCTACCTATTGGCCTGCCCCCCACCCCCAATCACTCCCTCCATCTCTTCCTCCCCTATCACCCTCTCCAAGACAATCATGCCTAGCGCTCTTCTCCTTCACACAAGGAAAGTGCCTCACATACAACAAGCTGAAAGTAACCATTCATTGGACTGTGCTGCCTAATAACCCATCCCTGGCATTCCCAGAATATAACGAGAGCTGCAGAGTGACAGGAATGTAACGAGCTAACCTCACATTATCTAGCGGGGCATGTAGAACCTGTGCAGTACTGGCAGCAAAGCACTCAGCAATGAGTAAATTGATAGGCAATGGTAGGAGAATCTAGTTTGAGGCACTACTAACCATCAGTACAGCAATGCTGAACATTTACCAGATAATGCATTCTTATTCTCAAAGAGCATAGAGATCCACTTCTGAACAACAGCAAAAAAATGCAAAATAAGAATCAATCTCACAGAAGCTGAAGGGACTGTATCTTCGCAAAACTTCTTTCTGGAATTTCACTGAAACCAGACTTCATGAATGACCTAAAAACAAAATGAACTCACATAAATCAAAACAAACAGAGATACTCAGCAACTAGTAAATCTCACTGTACTAGTCCATCATAAATAGAAAACAAAATTGTGTACAAATCAAATAAAGCAGAGTTTGAAAATTGCAATAAAATGTCTGTTCTTTCATTGATTTAAAATAACTCTTAACTCTAACGGTGCATATTATTTCTCAAAGAAAGCAGCTATCAATCAGTACATTTGTTATTTATTTCACATACAAACCAAAACCAACACCAGGAATTCACCACTTACTAAATGATTGTTACATGTACAGATACATATAATAAATATAGGGAAGTTTTTTCACTCATGATTACAACAAAACTAAGGCAGCTCTGGAGATGTAATACTTACAAATGAACTACCTCTGGGGGAAAGCTTTGAGGAATCGATTTTCTGTTGTCACAATGGGCAGTTTCTTCAGTACATATACAACTTTCAGGACATTTCACTGGTCTAGGTCTTCTTGCACCTATTTTTAAAAAAAGAAGACTCAGTATCCATAATAAGAAAGTGAATCTTACTGCGGATTTACTAGCACTTTCCATTATGAATCCACTCAGAACAACGACTGCCAAATATTCCTGAATATGAACAATTCTTGATGTTTTCTATTTCTTGCTTTCTGGCAAAGCAACTCTTCCTTTGAATGTTTTGATCAAACTGCAGCAGTTACACAATACACTAAGCACACATTAAGCTCTTGTTAGCTCCCTCTCCGTTATGGTGCACAACTTATGCAATAGGAATTTTCTCTCCTTAAAGCACAGGGGATTTTCCATTCACAATTCTTTATATATAAAACCCCTAATGTGCACAAGCGGAAAAAAATAACCCTTATCTCAGCCAATGCAAGTATCCAGAACCACCCCCAGCTATTGTGTCAGTTCAAAACTCTGGAATGGATCACAGTAATGGCAACGGAAAACTTGGAAAACTGGCTTGAAAACTTGGAAGATACAATGGAAAAAATATATATACAGAGTCTGATTGTAATTTATTCCTCTGGATCTCCTCAAATACAATAACATCACATTTTTCTTATTACTAAACTGTCAGGGTTTTTTTTTAAAGTTATTATTTGCTTTACATTTATTTTAGTGTGGTATATTGAACAGACAATTCACATGAGAAGCATGACCAGAAAATGTTTTGACAGTTCCCTACCATCTTGATTGTTTACTATTTTCGACCACCGTTTATAACTCAGTCAGCAAGCAATTGATAATAGACAGAGTGATCTATGTTAGAAATTATTCTGCTATGGCTAACCATATACAAGTGAAAGTTTCTGGTCCCAATTTTCTTTTGAATTCTTTCCCTGGATGTAGGTGTCGCTGGCTAGGCCAGCACTTATTGCCCAGTCCTAATTGCCCTTGAACTGAGTGGCTTGCTGGAGTCACATGTAGGATAGACCAGACCAGGTAAGGATGGCAGATTTCATTCCCTAAAGCATATTAGTGAACCAGATAGGTTTTAACATCAATGGTTTCATGGCCACATTTAATTTAAGGACTTTTCATTCTAGGTTTTTATTGAATTCAAATTTCACCATCTGCTGTGGTGGGATTCGAACACAGGTTCCCAGAGCATTACTTCGGGTCTCTGGATTACGAGTCCAGTGACAGTCCCACTATGCCACCACCTCCTCCATTAGAAAAATCTACACTGAATCAGCAATAACAAGAATGTTTATCTTCACCAGCAAATCTACCTAGCACTTCAAGCCTGACAGCATCTGTGGAGACAGAATAGAGCCAAGTTTTGAGTGATCTAAAATAACCTCTAGCAGTTTCATAAACAAGGAGGTCGTAAACATTGCCAGAATGCTGGTCTGTCTCCAGTTGAAACATGTTTTCTGTTGAAACATGGACCTGGCTGATGTGAATAGGATATTTTCAACTGCTAACAGTCTCACGGGAATCGTATGACTGGACTACACACCAAACAGGGAAAGCTTTACACAGATGTTGTTAACTTATATTTTTAACAAAAAGTCTTCAGATATGATTACATTTAATCCCTTTGGCAGTATTGTGGAAATAACATTAAAATCTGAAAGTAGTTTTTGGAATAAGAATATATTTGGCATCTTCTATAGGCTCACTGTGTACAGATGATGTAGAGATGCCGGCGTTGGACTGGGGTAAACACAGTAAGAAGTTTAACAACACCAGGTTAAAGTCCAACAGGTTTATTTGGTAGCAAAAGCCAACATCTGGCCTCACCTGCAGCTGGGATTCTCCGGTCCTGGCACTGTGAACGGAGATTTGGCTGAGCACCAAATTGTTCGTTCTCACTTGCCGCAGTAGTGTGGATTGCTTTGTAAAACTATACATTAATACACCTAAATTATTTAAAATCTAGTTTGCAAAAGATGTCCAAAGGAACAATCTGGAAATTGCAGCTGCAATGGAGGGGTTTACTGAGGATTATTTTTGAAAGTTGCAAAATTGTTTAATTTATAACATTACAGTCTTCAGTGTATATGCAAAAAGTCATTTTCCATGTCTGGGAGACAGGTAAAGCAGGGAAACTGAAAAAGTAACAGTCCTCATGAACTGAAACATTGGACAATGATTTCAGAAGATGCAGCTCAGAAACTATAAAATTATTTCGACAGAATATTGGAATATGAAATATATAGAACCATAGAACCATAAAACATTACAGCACAGAAACAGGCCATTTGGCCCTTCTTGGCTGTGCCAAACCATTTTTCTGCCTAGTCCCACTGACCTGCACCTGGACCATATCCCTCCACACCCCTCTCAACCACGAACCTGTACCACCTTTTCTTAAATGTTAAAAGTGAGCCCGCATTCACCACTTCATCTGGCAGCTCATTCCACACTCTCACCACTCTCTGTGTGAAGAAGCCCCCCCTAATATTCCCTTTAAACTTTTCCCCCTTCACCCTTAACCCATGTCCTCTAGTTTTTTTCTCCCCTAGCTTCAGTGGAAAAAGCCTGCTTGCATTCACTCTATCTATATCCATCATAATTTTATACATCTCTATCAAATCTCCCCTCATTCTTCTACGCTCCAGGGAATAAAGTCCTAACCTATTCAACCTTTCTCTGTAACTCAGTTTCTCAAGTCCCGGCAACATCCTTGTAAACCTTCTCTGCACTCTTTCAACCTTATTAATATCCTTCCTGTAATTAGGTGACCAAAACTGCACACAATACTCTAAATTCGGCCTCACCAATGTCTTATACAACCTCACCATAACATTCCAACTCTTATACTCAATACTTTGATTTATAAAGGCCCATGTACCAAAAGCACTCTTTACGACCCTATCTACCTGTGATGCCACTTTTAGGGAATTATGTATCTGTATTCCCAGATCCCTCTGTTCTACTGCACTCTTCAGTGTCCTACCATTTACCTTGTATGTTCTACCTTGGTTTGTCCTTCCAAAGTGCAATACCTCACACTTGTCTGCGCTAAACTCCATCTGCCATTTTTCAGCCCATTTTTCTAGCTGGTCCAAATTCCCCTGCAAGCTTTGAAAACCTTCCTCACTGTCCACTACACCTCCAATCTTTGTATCATCAGCAAATTTGCTGATCCAATTTACCACATTATCATCCAGATCATTGATATCGATGACAAATAACAATGGACCCAGCACTGATCCCTGTGGCACACCACTAGTCACAGGCCTCCACTCAGAGAAGCAATCCTCCACTATCACTCGCTGGCTTCTTCCATTGAGCCAGTGTCTAATCCAATTTACTACCTCTCCATGTATACCTAGCGACTGAACCTTCCTAACTAACCTCCCATGCGGGACCTTGTCAAAGGCCTTACTGAAGTCCATGTAGACAACATCCACTGCCTTCCCTTCATCCACTTTCCTGGTAACCTCCTCGAAAAACTCTAATAGATTGGTTAAACATGACCTACCACGCACAAAGCCATGTTGACTCTCCCTAATAAGTCCCTGTCTATCCAAATATTTGTAGATCCTATCTCTTAGTACTCCTTCCAATAATTTACCTACTACTGACGTCAAACTTACCATCTCAAAATGAGAGAATCAAACCATCTCCCTTTGACATTCAATGGTATTACTATTGCTGAATCCCCATTTTCAACATCCTGGAGGTTATCATGACCAGAAACAGGGCTGGACCAGCTATATAAATACTGTGGTTACAAGAGCAAGTCAGAGGCTAGGAATTGTTTGAACAATAACTCGCCTCTTTGAGTCCCCAAAGCTTTTTCATAAGTCACAAGTCAGGAATGTGATGGAACACTCTCCACTTGTCTGGATGAGTGCAGCTCCAACAATCCTCAAGAAGTTGACACCATCCAGTAAAAAGCAGCCTGCTTGATTGCTACCCCTTCCACAATCATTCAATCCCCCCCATCACTGATGAACAGTGGTTGCAATGTGTACCACCTATAAGATGCACAGCTACAACTCACCAAGGTTTCTTAGGCCTCACCTTCCAAACCCACGACTGCTACCATCTAGAAGGACAAGGGCAGTAGAGTCATGGGAGCACCACCACTTAGAAGTTCCCTATAATTTCCCGCATTACTTTTTGAGCCTTTTTTAAACAACGGAATAATATGAGCTATCCTCCAATCATCCGGCACCTCACCCGTGGATACCGACATTTTAGATATATCTGCCACGGCCCCTGCAATTTCAACACTAGTCTCCTTCAAGTCCGAGGGAATACCCTGTCCGGTCCTGGGGATTTATCTACTCTGATTTGCCTCAAGGCAGCAAGCACCTCCTCCCCTTTAATCTGTATAGGTTCCATGACCTCCCTATTTGTTTGCCTTATTTCCATATCTTGTTACACATAGGAAAGGAAAATAGATGACACATATAGCCATGAATGGTCCTGAAATGACTGGAGACTTAGTATCAATAAATACAAGCTATGTAGAGCAGCAATCAAAATGCAAATTGATCCTAGTTATAAAATTATCATTTTTGTACCTGTGCTTTGCTTCAGTTTGTGGTCATTCTATAACAGAATTGTCCAATATATAGCCCAAGGGTCACAATCCAGCCCGCCATGTCTCTCTGTTAGTGTCCTCAGCCCAAACACCTTAAGCTGCCTCATCTATGACCTTCCCTCCATCATAAGGTCAGAAGTGGGGATGTTTGCTGATGGTTGCACAATGCTCAATACTATTCACAACTCCTTAGATACTGAAGAAGTCCATGCTAATATGCAGCAAGACCCCAGCAATATTCAGGTTGTGGCTGAAGAGTGGCAAGTAATGTTCACACTTCTGTGGTGTGAACATTTCCAAAAAGAGAGACCATCTCCAAAATGAGAGAATCAAACCATCTCCCTTTGACATTCAATGGTATTACTATTGCTGAATCCCCATTTTCAACATCCTGGGGGTTATCATGACCAGAAACAGGGCTGGACCAGCTATATAAATACTGTGGTTACAAGAGCAGGTCAGAGGCTAGGAATTGTTTGAACAATAACTCACCTCCTTGAGTCCCCAAAGCTTTTTCATAAGTCACAAGTCAGGAATGTGATGGAATACTCTCCACTTGTCTGGATGAGTGCAGCTCCAACAATCCTCAAGAAGCTCGACACCATCCAGTAAAAAGCAGCCTGCTTGATTGCCACCCTTCCACAAACATTCAATCCCCCCCATCACTGATGAACAGTGGCTGCAATGTGTACCACCTACAAGATGCACAGCTACAACTCACCAAGGTTTCTTAGGCCTCACCTTCCAAACCCACGACTGCTACCATCTAGAAGGACAAGAGCAGTAGAGTCATGGGAGCACCACCACTTAGAAGTTCCCCTCCAATCCATTCACCTTCCTGACTTAGAAGTATATCATCACTCCTTCTCTGTCGTTGGATTAAAATCTTGGAATTCCCTTCCTAACAGCACTCTGGATGTGCCTACACCACAGGGACTGCAGTGGTTCAATAAGGCCTTCTCAAGGGCAATTAGGGATGGTCAATAAATACTAGCCCACAATCTGTTAAATGAATTTTAAAAATCACCTAGTGCCAACCCAAGGATCACACGTTGAACTTAGAAGTCTATTAATATTGCTCCAATTGGCCAATGTTCTATGTTGTGAGCTGCCTCTCCTGAGGGGGGTGTTTGCACACAGACTAATGGGGTCAAATGAACTCAGAGGATGGGGCGGCTTCTCAACATGCTGTCAATTTCATTGGCTTTAAACCCTTAGCATCTCCAAAACTCCATGTACTCTTCCATGTTAAAATTTCCTCCAAAGTCCCAAATATTCCCCACCACCACCATCAGTCTAGCCAGAGTTACTCCTAGGGCAAGGGAGAGAAATCATGGGTCCTGGTGCTTATTACTCCCCCCACCTCTTAACCCTCCCCTGCACATCCTTTGGTTACCCAGGATTTGGAACCACAGTCAGAGTGGGATGGCAAAAAGGAAGATGGTTGTGGTGGTTGGAGTTCAATCATCTCAGTTCCTGGACACCACTGCAGAAATTCCACAGGGTAGTGTCCTAGGCCCAACCACCTTCAGCTGCTTCATCAATGACCCTCCTTCCATCATAAGGTCAGAAGTGGGGATGTTAACTGATGACTGACTGCACAATGTTCAAGACTATTCACGATGACTCAGATACTGAAGCAGTCCATGTACAAATGCAGCAAGACCTGGACCTGACAAGTGGCAAGTAACATTCATGCCATACAAGTACCGGGCAATGACCGTCTGCAACAAGAGAGGATCTAACCATTGCCTCTTGACATTCAATGGCATTACTATCACTGAATCCTCATGATCAACATCCTGTGAGTTACCACTGACCAGAAACTGAACTGCACCAGCCTTATAAATACTGTGACTACAAGAGCAGGTCAGAGTCTGATAATCCTGAGGCAAGTAACTCACCTCCTTACTCCACAGAGCCTGTCCATCATCTGCAAGTCACAAGTGAGGAGTGTGATGGAATACTTGTCTGGAAATGTGCAGCTCCAACAACACTCAAGAAGCTGGACACCATCCAGGACAAAGCAGCCAGATCAACACCCAATTTAAACACTCATTCCCTCCATCACCGACACACAGTGGTAGCAATGTGCACTATATACAAGATGCACTGCAGAGGCTCACCAGGGCTCCTTCAATGAACTTCTAAACACATGATCTCTACCGCCTAGAAGGACAAGGGCAGCAGACAATGGGAACACCACCACCTGCAAGGTTCCCTCCAAACCACGCGCCATTCAGACTTAGAGCTATATCGCCATTCATTCAATAAAAGCAAAATACCAGCTCTGACGAAAGATCCTCCAGACTCAAAACGTTGACTCTATTCTCTCTCCACAGATGCTGTCCGACCTGCTGAGATTTTCCACCATTTTCTGTTTTTGTGCCATTCATTCAATGTTCTGTTAAAAAAATCTTGGCACTTCCTTCTGAGCGGTACTATGCGTGTACCTGCACCCCCTGGGCTGCAGCACTTCAAGAAGGCGGCTCACCAGCACCGTCTCAGGGCAGTTAGGGATGTGCAATAAATGCAGACTTGCCAATTTTTAAGCAGCTTGGGATGTTTGCCTATATTAAAGGCACTATGTAAATGTAAGTTGTTGTTGTTACAATTATACACTGAAATGCTTCTCTGTGTGATCATGGTCTTCACAAGACTCCAGAGTGAAAATGTGAGGGTCAAAGAGTTGTTGACTGGGGGTGGAGGGGAAGAAGGGTGGCAAGGGAATGACCGGTTCAGCTGCTGAGTACGTGTGGGTGGAGGCGAGATTGAGCATGGCAGATAGAAAACGAAGTATTTAAACTGCGGGATTTCTTTTTTAAAAAACTACTTTGTCGCAGCCTTTTTTTGCAGCAGAATCAGACCTCAAAGATCTGGCCATTAGACCGCACCCACCATTAGAAAAAAACCCAAAGACTTAAAGGGACCTTGCAGCTGTTGATACTCAGTCCAAACTCCATGGCATCAATTGCTGTCTCAGAACTTTGACTCCCAAATCTTATCTCGAACCTCGTTTGGGTAGCTGATATATTTATTCCGTCCCAATAAAACCTGATGAAGGAGCAGCGCTCCAAAAGCTAGTGGCTTGTGCTACCAAATAAACCTGTTGGACTTTAACCTGGTGTTGTGAGACTTCTTACAATAAAACAGCACATTCTCTTACCATAACATGGAACATCCACTATGATATAAAATTATGAAAGGCATAGATAGGGTGAACGGTGGGAAGCTTTTCCCCAGGTCGGTGGTGACGTTCACGAGTGGTCATAGGTTCAAGGTGAAGGGGGGGAGGTTTAACACAGATATCAGGACATATTTTACACAGAGGGTAGTGGGGGCCTGGAATGCACTGCCAGGCAAGGTGGTGGAGGCGGACACACTGGGAACGTTTAAGACTGATCTAGATAGCCATATGAACGGAGTGGGAATGGAGGGATACAAAAAAATGGTCTAGTTTGGACCAGGGAGCGGCACGGGCTTGGAGGGCCAAAGGGCCTGTTCCTGTGCTGTATTGTTCTTTGATAATGAACTGATGAATGCCTGACTTATTTTCACGAGTATCAGGATCATCCATCCAAAATATATACTATAGTTAAGAAAGCCCATCAACGCCTCTACTTTCTCAGAGGACTAAGGAAATTTGGCATGTCCGTTACGACTCTCGCCAACTTTTACAGATGCACCATAGAAAGCATTCTTTCTGGTTGTATCACAGCTTGGCTCCTGCTCTGCCCAAGACCGCAAGAAACTACAAAAGGTCGTGAATGTAGCCCAATCCATCACGCAAACCAGCCTCCCATCCATTGACTCTGTCTACACTTCCCGCTGCCTCGACAAAGCAGCCAGCATAATTAAGGACCCCACGCACCCCGAACATTCTCTCTTCCACCCGCTTCCTTCGGGAAAAAGATACAAAAGTCTGAGGTCATGTACCAACTGACTCAAGAACAGCTTCTTCCCTGCTGCTGTCAGACTTTTGAATGGACTTACCTAGCATTAAGTTGATCTTTCTCTACACCCTAGCTATGACTGTGACACTACATTCTGCACTCTCTCATTTCCTTCTCTATGAACGGTAAGTTTTATCTGTATAGCGTGCAAGAAACAATACTTTTCACTGTATGTTAATACATGTGACAATAATAAATCAAATCAAAATAAAGAAATACTCCTCCGGTGACAACTGTCCTGTTTTAAAGACCACTTAATTACAATCTCATGGCAGAAGTGCCAAAACTTCTGATCACCATATTCCCCTTGTATAAGTACCACTGTGCCTCATAAAACCATCAAGTTTAAATCAATGTTCTTATTAATTTGCTTAGAATTAAAATCTGTTGCTACTAACAGACGCTGCTGTTCTGATGTGGGATTTGTCAACGAATTAGGAAATCACTTTAGTCACAATTGTTTCCAGACTTGAAATTCAAACCGGGCAAATTAAATGAGGGGGAAATATTGGCTTCATCAGCCTGTTTCACAGGCTCAGGCGGCAGAAATGGCCATGAAGTACATTTGGGACATCCTGCCATTGACCACCTACACCGTAGCCATGTGACAGACAGCAAAAGAAAACCCTTCAATACTCTCAGAGGTTTCTATCTGAGATGAGAATGAAGCAGTGTGAAGCGACGTGGGATGTTTTATAATGCTAAAGGCCCAATTGGTGCATTTTAAAGGGAGTTAGACAAGGAGTGGATAGAAAAGGGATTAGTTTGATTGAATTAAATGAGAAAAAATGGGAGGAAGCTTGAGTGGAGGAAAACTCTGGCATGGTGGGGCTGAATGGTGTGTTTGTGGTATCCTACACAAATACAAGTTGGTGTTTGGTAGTACAGAACTTGAGTATTGCTGAAAAAAAGAGATGTCGAAGTGTTTTGTCTTGCACTCTTCAGGACTTTTCTCAAGAACACCATTATAAGGGGAAAACAATCATTTATACTTATGAGATGAAAATGCTGATTGGTTGGCAAGTGGACTCCGATTGGTAGAGGTGATGAATCCTTGAAAGCACACCTAGCTGATCTTGCACACACATAATGTGGGAGTCGCAACGATCTGACTTTCACAAGCAACATGTCTTACAGCTTTGCAAGGCCTTAAGACAAACCTAGTTTACATCAGTAAACTTGACAAAGGGATGGGAATAGTCATCCTTAACAAGTGTGACTATATCAACGAAATGCACATCATTCTTAACGATAGGTCCAAACTTATATCCAAAGGACCTGCTGCTTGAAGGTAATTCGCACAAACTCATGAACAGGTTTAAGGCCATCATTTTTGGCCCTGAAAACTGTTTCATGCTGCTACTAATGGAGTAGCAATACGTGTTGTATTCAGCATTAATTACCAGTAAGCAAAAAGATTCTCTATCACACAAATGAGTAATATGAATCTCGTATATGAACTTCAGTGTCAGTGTGATGATAGGTATGTTAGGCCCTTCATCTGAAGACTGGCAGATTGTATCAGTGTGTTCCAGCTGCAAAGTCCACACCATACCCAATCAATCCATGTTTGCAAAACTCAAAACAAGGCATTGAACATTCATGCGATTCTGTGATTGGACAACATTTGCTAAATAATCCTGTGTGCTAAGAACAATCAATTTAAGATTGTCAGTTGGATTCAGTGTAGTGTAATTGCATGTACTAGAGGCCATATGCATTAATACACAGGACCCTGTTCTTTGGACAGAAAGACATGTCCATATGTTGTGCCTGTTCCATTAAACAAGTGACAGCCATTTGCTGATTCAATCCCCAGGGCAATGCCATGACCCTTTAGGGTCAAGCTGTTTGGTTTAAATTTTTGAACAGTACTTGGCAGTTATCTGTCAGTCACCATCAACTGGTGCATTTGGATGGCAAAACCTCCGATCAGAGCCCACTCATCAACCAAACACCATTCTCTTCTCAGATAGTATAAATTGTTGTTTTCCCCTGAAACCGGTATTCTTGTGATGCCCTGATGAGTCCAACACAGAAAGCTTCCACATCTTTTTTTCAGTAGTGAACACTAGTTGTTATTGTTGTGTGGTCTGGAGCTGCCCGCCTCCCCCAGTTCTGGGGCAGTC